>NC_092873.1:463502516-463705016 GCF_028372415.1 Notamacropus eugenii | reverse complement strand
GCCTTTTAATAAGTTGGTGTATAAGGTATTTATTTATTCTTTCAATGTAGGTTCCCCATTACTTACTGCTTTTAATTCATCTCTAGGAGCTGTCCTCAGGTCCCTATTTGGTTTCTAAAACTGAACAACTGAACAACATAGTTACTCCAGCTCTTCCTTCCTTCCTTCCTTCCTTCCTTCCTTCCTTCCTTCCTTCCTTCCTTCCTTCCTTCCTTTCTTCCTTCCTTCCTTCCTTCTTTCTTTTTTTTAAAGCTATGTCAAGGCCTAGGGGTTTCCAAGGGGGAAATGCTATGTAAAAAAGCGCTTTCTTGATGCCTTATTTACTTTAATGAGGTGAAGGCACTAAAACTTCACCTGGAAATCAGAGCTAGCTCCAAAGTCCAGAAATCTGCTGTACTGTAATTTAAATTTAGCCTTTGTACCTGCCTCTGCAGGCTTCATTCATGGAAATGCCTGGGCCATTCATAAAAATGACTGTCATACCTCTGTGATGTGTGGGACTCACTATTTGTCTCCCTTGGAGTGCTAAAATCCAAAGTGCTGTGAATCCACTCTTTCCCACTGCTACTCCCTGGGCCCCCACATCATCCCTGAAGAATTGAGATGAAACCCAGATTTAGTAATGCCTTTCGTGGTGCTTAGGAACCTGAGCAACATGTTATCGAAAATCGGTGTCAGCAAGCATCCCACACACTTGTGTGATAATTTGCAGAGAGGTGTGGGCTTAAAGGATAGAAAACCTTCTCCATCTGTGACAAAGACTCTGTAGCCATTTCAGTTTCATGTATTTGAAAAGATCCCACCATATCCTGCTCACTTCCTTTAGGGTAAGAGTTCTTAATCTTGGGTCTATAGACCCCTGAGAAGACTGGTAATAGATTTCAGGGGTTCCATGAACTTGGATGAGAATATATTTTATTTCAAAATAATTAGTTTCCTTTGGAATCCTTTGTTTTGAGTTTTATAAATTTCAGAACATTATTCTGAGATGTCCAGGTGGTCAGAAGGGTCCTTGACACAGAAAGGATTAAAGAATTCCCCTGTCCTGGGGAGGTAGGAAGACTGGAACAAGCTAATACCTTCTCAAACATGTCTTCTCATAAATCATCCATGTCTTCCTTCTAAAACTATCTCATATTTAGCTACTTTGAATAATTTGTGCTTATTAAATTAATATTTAAGCTATATACAGTCTTGTATATATTTGTCTCCCCCATTAACATTTAAGCTCATTATGAGCATGTCTTGTTTCATTCTTTGCAGTTATATCCCCAGTGCCTGACATAGTACAAGGCATATAGGAGGTTGATTATCCACCTAATGTGATAGAAGCAACAAGGTGGCATAGTGGATAGAATTCTAAGCCTGAAGTCAGGAAGACGAGTTCAAATCTAAATTTAGATACATACAAGCTGTGTAACCATGGACAAGTCACTTTATCTCTCTGTCTCAATTTCCTAAACTATAGAATGGGAATAATAATAGATCTGAGATAATATTTGTAAAGTGCCTGGCATACAATAGGTGCTTAATAAGTGCTTATTGCACTTCCCATTTTCTTTCCCCCCACCCTAGGTCTTTTAATGTTTCTATCTTAACAGTTGTTCTCACTATATGAGCAAGCTTCTTTCTTTTACATTAACCAGATTATATGTCCTTCATGCTATATTTGTTAGGTTCGGTTTATTGTCTCTCTGTGGCCTAACCATTATTGGCAATAATATGTAGCACCCTACTTGCCTTTTGGGTCACTTCTAGTCTTGGTTATTTGAAAATTTTGCTTCTATGATACACAATTGTATAGCATCAAGAGAATATCGGTAATAACATTTCAGGGAACAGCTTAGGGAAAAAGGAAGGAAATAAGAATTTATTAAGTATGCCATGTACTGTAATAAGACTAGGGATACCAATACAAGGAAAAAAAAAGAATCCCTGCCCTCAAGGAATTTACATTTTTAATAAGGGAAGACAATACAGAAAAGGGATCAGAGAAAGAGGGCAAAGGGGAGGAAATAAAGGTACCCTGCATGGAAGACTTGCTTTTGAAATCCAGAAAGTCAGGAACAGAAAAAGAAGGGAAAGAAAAAGCACCATGCCCTTTTTCCCCAGTAAAATTCATTCCACTCTCTCTCTCACCTACTAAATTTTGAGCCTAGCTTATCATCCGTCTGCAGTGCCTATCCAAGATACTAATATATTATTACTAATGAGCTACTTCAATGGCTGACCCATGCAACTGCATATGATAGTCTGGGCATTAGGTATTTTCATCATTTTTTTTTGGAATGGTGTAATTAATACAAAATCTGAGAGGCAGCATGGAATCTTTCTACAAAGATCATTGGCTGCAAGGTCAGAGGAGCTGGGTTCACATCCCAGCTTGACTCACTAACTGTATGAGCTTGGCTAATTAAATCATTTAATCCAGCTGATACTTAGTTTCTTCATTTGTAAAGTGAAAGGGTTGGATTAGATGGTCTCTTAGATCCCTTTTAGTTTAAAATCTCTGCTCCTTATGATTTGTAAACAGTAGTATCTGGAGGACCTTTCCATCTATTTGGAATCTCAATTCCATTTGTGAGGTAGCTAGGTGGTGTAGTGGAGAGGGTCTGGCTGGGAGTCAGGTAAACTGACTATCCGGAGTTCAAATCTGGCCTCAGACACTTACTAGCTGTGTGACCCAGACAAGTCCCTTGACACCATTTACCTCATCTGTAAAATGAGCTGGAGAAGGAAATGGCAAACCACTCCACTGTCTCTGCCAAGAAAACCACCAAATGGGGTCACGTAGAATCTGACATGATTAAAATGACTAAACAACAACAGATTTCATTTATATTCTGCAAAGTGTCTCCTTCATGATACTGGTGAACGTCTTTGTCAGGCTTTTCCCTTCTTTTTTTATTCTTTGTTACTGATTATCAGACTTGTTGAGCAAAGCTCTTAGAGGTTGTATCTATCAAGGAATCTTGTATGATCACCAGATATTTAGAAGTTTCCTTGCTGGAGGAGAGTTTTTAAGGCTGCCTTTTTCTCTGCTTAATCAAATGTGCTCTTGTAATAATCAGCATCAACAAAAAACTCTTGTCTTTATTATTTTCTATGCCATTTCAGTTATTTGTGTGACCATAGACTGTAAAAAAAATATAATCTCTACAAGCCATTTTGTTTTCTTATATTTTCATCGGTGGTATCCTTGATTCAATTCTAAACAGATCAGTTTCATAAAGATTTTATTTATATAATAAAACAGTCATCCAGGTCAGTAATTGGTAAGGTTCTCTTGATGATTTTAATTTCTATTTTGATAGTTTTTATTGTTCAGTCATGTCCAAGTCTTCATGGCCCTACTTGGAGTTTTCTTGGCAGATACTAGAGTGGTTTGCCATTTCCTTCTCCAGCTCATTTTACAGTTGAGGAAACTAAGCCAAACAGGGTGAAGTGACACAAACAGGGTCACAGTTGGTAAGTGTCTGAGGCCACATTTGAACTCAGGATGATGAGTCTTCGTGACTCCAGAACCTATACTCTATCCACTACACCACCTAACTCCCCCTTTTTTGATGGTAACACCATGAAAAAAGATTGAAATTTTTTCCAGTTATTTGGTATCTTCCCTCCTTCAAAATACCTCGAAAACCAACTTTTTAATGCTTTAAAATTTTCATCACTTCCAGAATGGTTATCTTCAATTTAAACTCAAAGCTCCATTCACATTCTGCGACTTCAAGATTTTTATTAAGTAGCATTCAGCTAGCATCTCTGTGCTGATAATTCTCACATCTCTTTATCCAGCCCTAACCTTTTTGGCCATGCTAACATCCTACTAACCAGTATTAACATTCCTCACACATGATACTGTCTCCTGTTACTGTGCTTTTGCAAATAAGCCCTTTCCTAGAATTTGTTCCTCATCTCTAACTTGTAGAATCTCTAGTTTTCTTCAGATCTCAAGTCATGAACTCCATTATACATTTCTGCTATTGTCTTTCTCTGCCAAATAATTACCTAATATTTATTTCCCATACACAGGGTATTTAAAAAGTCTTATTCAGTTTTCAGCTATTAAAATCCTTCTCCTTGGAGAGAAATGTTTTGAAGGCAGAAACTGTCACATTTTTTCTTTGCCTGCCCAGGAACCATCAATATGCCAGGGATATCAGGCACTAAATAAATGTTTGTGGACTGACTGCATCCTCTTTCCATACAAGTGGTCTGTACTATATAGTGCTGACAAAATCACTTGTTGCTCCCTGGTTTTTCCTCCTCCGGTTGCTGTGTGTTCTTACATGAGTATGTCTTCTTAATATACAATGCTATTCCCCCTCCCCCCAAACTGATAGTGGTCTAGAGGAGGCTCAGGTTTTGAAACATGTGTATGGTAAGGTAGTCTGTGTAAGAAAAATTTTACCAAGTTGAATAAACATCAGAGACAAAGTGAAGCCATGGGATCTATGGGAGGAAACAGTCAGTAAGTAGTCTTTTGCTCAAGTGATCATCAACAAAACCAGTAGCAAGGTAGGTCAAGACTGGAGACTTAGCCAGAGACAAGAGTTTACAGCAATTTGTTTTGTCTGGTGATAAAGTAACACCTATAGGCTTTTAAGCTCAGTTGCTTTGGACTAACCCACCAAATGCTCTTGATGGACCATTGTTGTGGCATTAGACCTTCAGAGATGCAGCCTTGCCCACCCTTAAGGGTTTTAATTGGCTTGGTTTTGGACTTGGCCAAGGGTGCAACTGCTTAGATTGAAGAATGAGTTGTTCAATACTTCTCTCAGCCTTCTATATCTATCTAGCTCCAGACCTCTAGACCACGCTTCATCTCATCCAGCCATCTAGCATGTGTACATCTTTCTCACCCTCCCATGAATAGAACTCTGCTTTTCACATCTTTGTCTGGGAATCATAATCAAACCAATATTACTATAAGAGAGAAAGGATGATTCGCCTTCAGCTAAGTTAGTATAAATACAGAAAGTAGTCATACATGGTAAAGTTTCAAAAGTATAGAGATACACTACAATATGGTTCATGCCCTGCCATCTTTTTATGAGATGTGAGCCTCAGTGATTGGATCAAACAGGAGCAATTGATGGGCTATGACTTCCCATTATGACTTAAAATAGCTGAAAGAATTTCAAGGGTTGACCCATCAAGGATTTGCTGTCTAGGGGTGTAAGAGCTCCTGTTTAGAGATAAAAAAGATCCAAATCAGAGGATTCCTGTTTAAAAGCTGGAGTTAAGCCACTCAAAAGAAATTATTTGTGGGGTGGAATAGGAGGAGAAGAGAGTTTATCTTTCTTTTGCTTTCTTCCCATTCTCTCCCAACTGAACATGTTATCAAAGAGACAGGACCTATAGAAAACAACACAAACAAGCAGTATGAGAGAGACACTGAGGATAAACACAAACAAACACAAACAGATGTGGAAAGATAGCTACCTGAGGGAGAAAGCAGCTTTACCTCTTGCTCCAAAGAAGAACATTATTTATGGACTTAAGAAAGGACTTCTATTGATGAGAAAATTGTGAATTTACCCTTGGGTAAAGGAATAGAAGAGTATTGAAATCTAAGGGCCTATGGCTCCATCCCCAATCCCTGTTATAGCCTAATTCAGGGGATCATAACTTGGGGTCAATATACCCCAAGAGATTAGTAGATAGAATGGAGGAGTTCCATGAACTTGAATGGGGAATTAATTACATCTTTAGCTTCATTCATCTCTAATTGAAATTTAGTATTTCCTTCCATTTTGAGCATAAACAATAATAATATTCAGAGATCCATATGCTTCACCAGAGGGTCCATGACACAAAGTTTAAGTTCCCTTGGCTTGCGCAAAACCTCCCTTCTCTGAACCACATTTTCATCTGAACTAAATAAAGGAAGATTAAGCACAATTACACACCCACCCACACATAGATTTTTCAGTATAGAAATACATTAAACTCAAAATGGAAAGAGAAGAGATAGGGACAAGGGAAGGAGGGTTAGCAATGTAACTGGGATGGCAGACTGCTAAGGGCATAATCATAAGTAAAGTAGTTGGAGAGAAGAAAATGAAGAAGATTAAAAGGAAAGGAGAAAGGGTAAAAGCCTGAGATCAGGGGTGGTTCAAGGAAAAAAGAAGTATCTCAAGGATAAGAAACAGACTATTTCATTTATAGATCAAACGTGTGAACCAAGCTCCTTTTCCTTCACTACCTTCTTATCTGTAAAAGAGTAGGGCAGCAAAAAGAAGAAAAATACAAGAAGACAGGATGGGGAAAAGTATGTATTTGACAATCATAACCATGAATATGAATTGGATAAACACAGAAAAAGAGAAGAGAATAGCAGAATAAATTAGAAAGCACAATCCAACAATATGTTGTTTATAAGAAACAAACTTGAAACATAAAGATTCACGTTGAATTAAAATGAGGGGCTAGAATTCAATATATTATGCTTTTGCGCTGCACTCGAAAAAGCAGATATAGTAATCATGATTTCAGGCAAGGCTATAGTAAATATAGTCATGATAAAAATATGATCAGGGAAACTACATTATATTTAAAAGGCAACATAGATAATATAAATGAATCTACTAGCATAGCATCAAAGCATTTAAAGGAAAAGTTATTGGAGGGGGAAATAGATATTAAAACTTAATTTGGAGGATCTTAATCTATCACTTTTAGACCTAAACAAATGTAATCAAAAGGTAAGGAAGAAGTTAAGGTCATAAATACAACTTTAGAAAAATTAGAGATAAATTCCTGTAATTACTGAATGGAGGAACAGAAAGAATTTATGTACCGTTTGATTGTGCATAGAACTTTAAAAAAAAATTGACCATTTTGACCTTTGAATTTATAAACCAAACTAGATGCTGTTTAAAAACTAATACAGTATGTAAACAGCTAATTTGATTTTCTTTAAAAGTGAGGGGAAAATTAAATTATATCAAAAATTTTAAAAAATGTACACTAATGGAACAGGGAATAAAAGAAATCAAAAACTATTTTTTACAATTATATGCTAAAATAACTGAGGAAGTGAGAGAAAACTTACAAAAATATACAATACTCAGTTTAACATAAGAAATTGACTATTTAAGTAATCTAGTATCAGGGGAAAAAACCAAACAAGTGCCAAGGGAACTCCAAAGTGTAGGGGGAGATTTGAGACTCCAGTATCATATGGATTTATAAGTGAATTCTATCAAGCATTCAAAGAGCAATTGATTCCAATATTATATAAAGTGTAATAATAAGAGAAAATACCTTTACAATCTCTTTCTATGATATAAATGTGGGTTTTGATGCCTAAATTAGAGAGAGACAAAGTACAGAAACAAACCTACAGACCAATATCTCTAATGAATGTTGATGTGAAATTTTGTGTATTAGTAAACAGACTAAAGCAATTTATTATGCCCTGTGGCAAAGTTGCATTTATACTAGGAAAGCAAGGCTGGTTCAACACAAGAGATACTAAAATATTATATAGATATGATTATGTTAACACATGCTATAAAGACTTTTGAGAAAATCCAGGTTAATTTCTATTAAAAATTCTAGAAAGCATAGGAATAAAGCATGGGAGTTTCCTTCAACATAGGAAGGAAAGAATCAAACATTTACCATGTGCCAGGCACTGTGCTAAACACTTTAAAAACATCTCTTTTGAGCCTCAAAGCAACCTTGGGAGGGAGTTGCTATTATCAGTCCCACCTTGTAATTGAGGAAATTTAAGCAAACAGATTAAGTGACTGGCCCAGAGTCACATAGCTAGTAAGTGTCTGAGGTCACTTTTGAACCAAGCTCTGTCCAGCATTTGATTCACTGCACTGCTTAGTAAATAACATCTTTCTAAATATGAGCAAGCAATATACGTAATGGAGAAAAGTTAGAGGCTTCCCTAACACATTCAGTGGTAAAGCAAGGTTGCCTATTATCACCATTACTGTTGAATATATTACTAGAAATACTAGCTATCGCTTTAAGACAAGAATGAGAAATCGAAAGCATAAGAATAGGCAAAGAAAAAGCAAAACTATCACTTTCTGCAGATATGATTATTTGCTTAGAAATCTCTAGAATCAACCAAAAGTTAATTGAAAAATGAATAACATCAATAAAATTTTAGCACATAAAATAAATGCACACAAATGAGCAGATTCCTGTTGCTACCCACAAAATCCAGAACTAGAAGGAGAAATTCCAATCAAAATAACCTCTTCACATCTCAAATGTTTCCTTCTTCAGGCTAAAAATTTCCATTTCTCCAACTTTTCTTAATCTATGGTTTCCAGTCTTCTCACCATCCTGGTTGCTCTTTTCTGAATGTGCTCTAGTCTGTAAGCGTTTTGTTTTGTTTTTTTTTCCAAATATGATCTGCCAGGACAGAATGCAATGGAATTATCAATCAATCAATAAGCATTTATCACGTGCCTATTATTTGCCAAACACCGTGATAACACTAAGTTATCATCTATCTTGTTCGAGCTACTCTTACCTTTCTTAACACAGCCTAAGCTGTTGACTCTAATCCACTCAAACAGTGTTCTCCTTTTTATTTTTCTTTTTTGCTATGTAACTGAGTAAATGAGTTATTTTTGTGGGAGACAAAGATTAAAATATGATCCCTGCCACAGCCTGCAGTTTAGAACTCATATATCAAATTCATCTCTCACAAGCATTAATCCTTTTACTTACACTAATTCAATCTGAGTTATCTTGATTTATATTACTGACCTTTAGGACACATATCTTATTATACTCTGCAACACAAACCCGGACACTTGACTGCAGCTTCTCTCAGAGGCCTAAGTCTCCCTCCTTTACCTCTAAGTTGGTCCTCCCTATGGCAGTTTTCCTCCATAGAAGTTACTATCAAATCCTTTTTATATAAAACATTTTTCTTCCAAAGTCTCAACTTCAAGATTTTTAAAGTTTGGAGGCAGTTAAGGCCAGGAAAGGTCTTAGAGAGAAGTACCAGGACAAACCCTGTAGCTCAGGACAGCTACATTTCTTTCTTTCTTTCTTTCTTTTTCTTTCTTTCTTTTTCTTTCTTTCTTTCTTTCTTTCTTTCTTTCTTTCTTTCTTTCTTTCTTTCTTTCTTTCTTTCTTTCTTTCTTTCTTCCTTCCTTCCTTCCTTCCTTCCTTCCTTCCTTCCTTCCTTCCTTCCTTTCTTGCTTCCTTTCTTTCTTTCTTTCTTTCTTTCTTTCTTTCTTTCTTTCTTTCTTTCTTTCTTTCTTTCTTTCTTTCTTTCTTTCTTTCTTTCTTTCTTTCTTTCTTTCTTTCTTTCTTTCTTTCTTTCTTTCTTTCTTTCTTTCTTTCTTTCTTTCTTTCTTTCTTCATTCATTCTCTGCCCTATCCCCTCTGTTCCCTGAAGGCTGAGTCTCCAGGACTTGAAGCAGGAGTTGCATGTCAGAGGAAAGTGAGTAGAAGTAAAGAGCCCCAACCAGTCCTCTCAGAAAAGAAACAAGTTCTTCCTTACGTGTGCAGGGAGAGCCCAAGTATACCCACTCAAAATATTTTATTCCATATGCAAATGGATTTATATATGCCCTGCAACTCTTTTCTTCTTAGATGCCTGAAAAATGCTTAACCTTTTCTCTTACAGAGCAGAGGTGAATTCTGAGTGGCCTTTACTAGAAAGAGACACCCTGCGTCTTTCCTTGGATGTTTTATGTCCTCTGTGTCTTCCAGTCATTCATCATCCTCTTTAGATTCTTTCTCTTCTTCTTAGGCACTCTCATCATTCTCTAAGTACTCCCCGGGTACTTAAAGTACCCCAATGCTTCCTGCCACAGATAATTGATGTTTACTTTGAATTAGCCATGGCCACCCCAAGCAACTTCAGGACTCAAGACTTATTAGGGGTTGGTGCATTTTGTTGTCACCTGATTGTTGGAGATCAGTATCATTCCATCTTTCCTGATGATCTAAGAAAGGAGGCTCCATAGAGTAGGGAAGATGCTCCAAGGACCCTGCATCCAGGCTGATAGTGAATGTGGTTTCTCTGGTTGCCAGCCAGGATGAAATTCATTTCTGAGAATTTATTGAGCTGTTCATTCCTCATTTACTTTTAGTCCTGTTGGGGAAGAAAACACTGAGCTCGCCTCTCAGCTTCTTGCCCAACTGGTGCAGATTGTCTCTGTACTCTTCAGGTGGAATCCACTATTAGAAGTTTGTTCTTGCCAAAGAAAATTTGGCTGAGCTCTCCAAGTACTCCTTGAAGCCTTCAATTTGCTATTCCTCATGTTTGCTACAGAATAGATGGAAAGGTTTTCTTTTTTTAACATGTACATATTTTTGTGCAGCTTTTCTATCAAGTTTTCTTTGCTTCTAAGATAGTCTTTATTAAGGAAATGCTCGGAATTAGGAATGAAGTTTCCACTCTCTGCTTCCTCAGACTGTACCTGTGAAGACTGGGGCCTCATGAGGACTCAGGGGATTAAATATCTCAGGATGTCTATCTAAAGTGAATAATTCTGTCTAGTCCCTTTTCTGTGCCCTGCCCATTGCCACCATCACACTGTTGTGCCATGAACTCTGAATACATGGCCTCCTTGTGGTCCAGGAAGGTCAGAATTATCTGCTTGTTCCTCCCACTGCATATACTTGCATAGTTGATTTTACAAACCCCAAAGCAGGATTCTCCATTTACCCCTGTTAAATTCAATTTATGCTCTGCTTACTGAATCTATAGATCAGGAGCCCAAGTTCAGGGAAATTTATCTCTTAATAGCTTATCCTACTTTGCCTGGTTTCTTGAAGAACTTGGTTCCTGGTTCTTCATAGTCACACTGAAACCCAAGATTTGCAAGTGTTTGGTGTGACAGGAATCTGTAGCCCATAATATCTATACTCCTTTACTCTCCAGTGTTTATGAGGCTAATCCCCTTGCACACGCTAGCAACAAAGTTCATATATCAGGAAACAGGTTACAACTGGAACACAAAGCCAGTAGCAATTCTCTGGTTGGACTAGGATTCAGAAATGTAGCCAGATTCTTGACCTATCATACCTTGTGCAAAGTGTTTTTAATTTGCCTCTTGACAAGAATGATAAGAAAATACTTTGAGTAAGAATAAATGTCATTATACTTCCCTCTCCCAATCTTGATTTATAATTAAACCTTCCTGTAGGCTTGAAAGGTGAATTCATTTTCATATATTCAGTGATAAATTTCTGGTTTGGAATCCCAAACATGAATTCAACCACTTATTAACTACCAGAATAGTAATGTTGTTTAATGTATTAAAGAATAGGTAGAATTGAGATTTAGAAAACCTGGACTCAAATTCAGCATCTGATATTTAGGGAACATAAAACCTTATGCAAATCCCTTTCGGAGACTCAGTTTTCTTATCTGTAAAATGGAGGTCATAATACCAGTAGTACCTACCTCATGTTTTTGTGAGGTTCAAGTGAGACAATGTATCTAAAGTGCTTTGAAAGCTTTTGATTCTATTATTTAAATAATAACTGTAATTATTATCATTATCACCAATCTGCCCAATAACATTAACATAGAACAGAAAGCTTCCTGTTTACCTGTATTCACTTGCCACCTCGCTGTGCCCAGTTCCCCATTACAGTCTCAAAAGAGATTGATTAGATGAAGTGAGACTATTGCTGTTGAGGGAAAGTCATACTAATTCAAGGATGACTTTCAAACTCCGAGACAGAAAGAGAGTACAAATACAGAGGTATGTGGAACAAGGGAAGGGAAGCAGCAGGAGTTCAGAACTAAAGAACCCTAATTAGGTATCAGATCCCTCCTCTCTTCAAGCTGGCAGCCCAAAAAGGGGCAGCCACAGCTGTGGTTCAGGGTTGACAATCTCCATGTCATAGGAAAGTTCTTAGAAACGTTTGACGGGAGTATAACAGGGCTCACAATATCAGATATCCTCTCCATTCTGCCTACTTGGTATATCATTGTTTCTGACCTCATTACTCAACTGAAACTGTTCTCTCCAAAGTTACCAATGATCTTAATTGCCAAATATGATGGTGTTTTCTCAGTCTTCAACCTCCTTGACCTTTCTCCTGAATTTAACAATGTTAAGCACCTCCTCCTGAATTTTGTCTTCTTTCTGAGTTTCATGACAGTAATCTTCCCTGGTTCTCTTCCCATATGTCTGACCTTTCTATTGTGCTCCCTAACCATAGTATTCCTGGGCTTTTTCTTTCTCTTACTCTTTCTTCTTCTTCTTCTTCTTTTCTCTCTCTCTCTCTCTCTCTCTCTCTCTCTCTCTCTCTCTCTCTCTCTCTCTCTCTCTCTTTCTCCTCATGAAATCTCATAGATTTAATTTTTCTTTTTATAGAGATAAATTCCAGATCTATAGATCCAGCTCTAGTATCTCACGTGAGTCTCAGTTCCCTAACAACAACTTCCCATGGGACATTTTAAATTAGATGCCCCTGAGACATCTAAAACTCAATATTCCAGAAACAGGACTTATTACTTTTCCCCAAAACTTACCCCTTTTCCAAACTTCCTTATTTCTGTTGTAAAGGTACCACATTCTTCTCTTATTCCAGATTCATACCCTCATCATTGTCCTCTACTCCTAACTCCATCTTTCTCCACATATCCAATCATTTGCCAAATCTTGCTATTTTACCTCTGTAAATATCTAACCCTTCCCTCTCTGTAAATAGCTACCACCATAGTTCAGACTATATCCTCTCTCCTCTCTAATCCATTCTCCACAAATCTATCAAAATTATTTCCTTAAATGCAAATCTTACCATGTCACTCCCCTCCTCAATAAACCACATTAGCTCCCTGTAATACCTAGGATATTTTACATCTGTCTATGTATCTATGTATCTATGTATCTATGTATCTATCTATCTATCTATCTATCTATATCTATCTATCTATCTATCTATCTATCTATCTATCTATCTATCTGTACACACACACACACACACACACACACACACACACACACACATATATGTTTGAGTTTTAAAGTTCTTCACATCCTCTTCCCAATCTTTCTTTCCAGCGTTATTTCCCTTTCTGTGCTCTGCAATCCTGCAAAATGACCTTCTCTTGGTTCCATCTCTTCCTGTCCTGCTTGTCCTCTGTCACATGCACTCCCTCCTCACCTCTGCCTCCTAATGTCCCTCTCCTTCTTGAAAGCACTGCCTGCTCAAACATTGACTCCTTTCTTACTTTAGATGCCGCTTCTGATCCCTCCCCCCAACTGCTAATGGCTTCTCTCTCTTTCTTGAATTTATTTTGTTGATATTTATTCTATATACATATATTATGTACTTGTTGTCTTCTTCAATAGACTATAAGCTCCATAAGAGTAAGAGACTTTGATTTTGGTCATTTTTAGCCTCAGGATTTATGATAGTATTTGACATTTACCAAGTGCTAAATTAATGTTTATTGATTGATGATTGATTAGATTGGAATATCTCTGAATCAAGTCTCCTTGGTCTCCTTGACCAAAAGAGATGCTTGACTTGTCTTAGGCTATACAAATAGTTAAAATGGCAGAGGCAAGATCTGAAAGTAGGTATATTTCTTTGGAACTTCAAACCAGCTAATTCTTTTTCCACCACACCATGTTGCGCTCCTTTTTTAATGTTTTCGTTAAAGTTTTTCTCACTGGGTAGTGAGTTTGTATGGATAGCATATCTATTAAGGATATGTCCCATTTAATATCTTTTTAAATACATTTTTGTTTATTTAATTAAATTTTTCTCAATTACATTTTTAAAATTTTAACATTTTTTTTTAATTTGGAGATTCAAATTCTCTACCTCCCTCCCACCCCATCTCTGCTCCTTGAGAAGGCAAGCAATACAATATGGAGAGTACACATGAAGTCATGCAAAACATATTTCCATATAGCATTGTTATCTGGAAGCATTGTTCTCTGGGATCATTCTAGGTATTTGTCGTTATTTTCTATATTACACAAGTGTGTTAGCTCTGTAATTGTAGTATTCATTAAAAAGTAAGAAAAAAGAGGATTCTCCATAGCTTGAAGCTTGTCATGGCACTCCTCCACCCATACTCTTATCTTGGTGTCTACTATTCAATGGGAAGGTTGGCTTTTGCTAGAGTCTAGAGTATCTCTTTTCTTTTTCACATACCTATCATAGCCCCATTCTGCCATCATATCCCTTATTCCCGGAGGTGTGTTGAAGTCAGCTCAAACCAAAGAACCATTGTTGAATTATCAGTGACATCATGAACACCTTGGAAATCAGTAAACACTATAAATCATGGACTTAATTTATTATTTTGTTCATTATCTGGACTTAATAAAGTGATAGAGAAAATGTTAATAATACAATTTGAACTTAAAATTCCATCATCGGTACATTTTTTTTCACCCTGGAGAGCTTATTGTTAAATCTTTATCAGTAGACCTCTGAACATTCCCCACCCTTTTCATTATTCGGCCACTCCTATTGTACCTTTAGATTTCTTTCAACATAAAGTCAAGCTTTTAGTGGAACAAATTTCTTCTAAATAATTCATTCTCATTTTGATCCCTTTAACCATGTCCGGGGAAACAAATGCTTCTATGTATTCTACCTTGGTGGGGATAAACATAGGGACATATATGGTGGGCAGGAAGATGAATGACCTGGGCCAACTGACTCATTTGGTGTCGTACCCGACTTCTCACTCTCTTTCACTCTTTCATGCAAAATTAGATACATTTGGGGCAGGGCAGAATGTTGATTTGTCCCTTGTGGGTTGGAAACTTCTATGTCTTTTCTTCATGTCACCTCCCTCAGCCAATGCCTTTTGAACATTCACTGCATGTAGAGATTGTTCAGTTGTACAAAAGATACCTATTGCCTTAACAGAGCTAAATATTTATACAATATACAGTCTTTAAAAAAAGAAAAATCATCAATCTACAAGCATTTATTAAGTATTGACTGTTTTCCATGCACTGTTTTAAGTAAATATGAAGGCACTGATTCCTATACTTTGAATAGAATATATTAGTACTGAGAAGACATAAAGAGGAGGAGTGACGAAAGTGAAATGAGATTAATCAAGCAAGGCACCTTTAGTGGGTGTTTTTAAACAGGGGAATGATGTGACCAAAGTTATATGTTAGGGAGATTATCCTCATCTATTAGCTAAGCATAATCTTAGTGGAGCCATAAGTTTTTTTTTTTTAATTTTGATTTATTTATTTTTAATTGATGGAATAAAACAAGAATTTTCATAACAGTATAATAAAAAGATGATCACACATGAAACTGCAAATCTATTACATACAAACTGCTGTTCCTTTTACATATATAATAGTTATCATGTAAATTTATTTTTCCCTCCCCCCAGAGATGGCTACTAATTAGACACTCTCTCTTTCTCTCTCTGCCTCTGTCTGTCTGTCTGTCTCTCACACACACACACACACACACACACACACACACACATACACGTGAAATTATTCTATATATCTATCAGTTCTTTCTCTGGATGCAAATAGTGTTTTCCTTCATATGCCTTTTGTAGTTAACCTGGGTATTTATAATAGTCAAAATGCATAAGTTTTAAAAAAAGAGCTTGTGGGGGCAGTGGGTGAGGAAAGTATTTCAAATGGGAGCAAGACGTTCAAACACACCTGCTCAGCATTTTCTTCCTCCTTTCCCCACTTCAACTGTTCCTCTCAGTAAGCTTCCCTGACTTATAAACCCATCTTAACTTCCTTGTTCTTAGGGAATTTGCCAAAGAAAGAGAGAGAGTGGAGAACCGTAGAGCCTTTATGAAATTGCGCAGACAGCAACAAATTGAACGAGAGTTGAATGGATATCGAGCCTGGATAGACAAAGCAGGTAAGAACCAATGAAACTAAGAAATTTGATTTTTTTTTTTTTTACCATATCACTAGTATTTACCTGCTATTTGCAGAATATTAGGCTCTAAAGAGATAGGAAGTTTAGGTAAGAAAGGCTCTCTGTCCTCATGGAGCTGATAGTCTAAGGGGATATAAAAAGTTGCATAAAAGGAGTTCAGCATTTAAAATGTCACACTCATAGCAGTGAGACCGCTAACTGCTTTTTCTTACAAAGTCAGCACATCCTTGAGTGGCAGGAAACTATCAAATACTGAATATTAGCTCTTTAGGCTCCCTGGAACCATGACTGCCTCTTTGCTATGGAGTTGGTGGCTCTATCTCCATATTTGCTCCATCAATCTTTTCAGGGGATGATGCACTTAGTTCTGGCATAGACCCAGAAACTCTAAGGGATAGGAGAAAAGACAGGAGTGAGATTTTCAAGGACACTACAGAATTTTTATATGTTACCTCATCTATGTTCTGTTCCGTCTAGTGGCCTGGCAGCAGAAAAATTGGCTAGTTATTGAGGAAGTGGCTAAGCCTTATCATGTCTGAATTAAGGTATTACCCCACCAGTTTCTGACTGAACTAACACTCAGATCATTATGAGTAAAGCCATCTCTCTTTATAAGCCAGCATAAACTTGGTTCCCTTTTGATTTTTAAGGTTGGGCTTCTATGATATTCTGTGTCATCTTTCTGAGAAAATGCTAGGTTTTTAAAAAAGGAAAATAAACTGCATGACAGCCAATTATCAACTTCTCTATGTTCCTGGAGAAAAGAAGTAATACAGAACTGTTGCTTCCTCTCAGGGTAATTGATTTTCATTCATCAGACATTTACTTGTTTCCAACTATGCGAAAATCACTGTATTTGGCAGTGTTTCACATTCAAAGATGAATAAGACATAAACCTTGCCTTCAAGGAGCTTATAATGTAATAGGGAACATATGCATAAACAACTCTAACATAAGGCAGAAAGAATTATAATAGAGTTCTAAATGAAACACTATTGGAATATTTAGTAAAAAGAATTTGTTTCTGTCTGGGGGTGTTATGAAAGGCTTCCTGAAAGACGTAGTGTATGTGCTTAGACCTTTAAAGATGGTGATGATTGTAATAGGCAGAAATGGGAGAAAGAGATATTCCAGGCAGAAAGCACAGAAATGGAAAAGCGTGGTATATGTTTGGGGCATGGTGATAGCTGGATAATGGGGTATAAGAAGAGAGTAGTGGGAGCTGATATTTGACAAATGAGCCGAGGACACAGAGTCTATAACAGCTAGAAAGATAGGCAAAGAGGTTTGCCATTATTTTGAATTTGATGAGAAGTTACTAAAGGGTTTTCAACAGGGGAATGACATGACCCAAGCTGGAGAATTATGCTCACCTAGTTTAGGCTTGGAACACAAGGGAAAGGACAGGCCTGGAGATCTAGATCTAGGAATTATTTAGCTAGAACCGAAGCTGAAGGAACGGGCGAAATCTCTAAAAAAGAGGATATAGTGAGAAATGATAGTCAAAGATAGAATCTGAGAGAATGGTAACATTTAGGAACTCAGAAGAACAAGAGAAGAAAGAGGAGGAGGAGTGTTGTGTGGTAGTGAAACCAATCAAAGAGACAGTTTCTGAAAGAAAGGGCAAGTCAAATATTTTAAAATGTTATCTCCTGGTCAAGGAAATGAGGACTTTCACAACAGGCCACTCAGTCAATGATGAGCACATCATGGGTGACTTTAGAGTGAGCAGTTCCAGTTGAGTATTTGCGGATATTTGGGCTTTCTGAGTCTATGGAGGGAAAAAAATTATCCAGGCTAAGTAGTAAAACTTATCAACAACCTCCCTTGCAACATCTAGGTACCAGAAGAGTCTTGTTTTCGTTGTTCCTAGAGGGCAGAACAAGCCACTGTGGTTGGAAGTTGCAGAGAGGCAAATTTTCACTTAATAAAGGGAAAAACTTGCTGACGATTACCACTGGGTAGAAGTGAAATGGGCTGTCTCAAGAAGTAGGGGTCTCCCTTAGTGGAAGTCTTCAATCAGAGGTTGGACGGCCACCTATTGAGGAAGTAGCTAGAATTCTTTTTTGTGTATGAATTGCACTTAATGGATTCTTAGATCTCTTTCAGCTTTGAATTTCTGAAACTCCACTGAGCTGAGCTGAAAGTATTTGGGCGAAGTAAAATGGTTATATACAATAATGATAATAATAATTCTAATTAAGGTTATCATACTTTAAGTTTGCAAAGCGCTGAATCTCACAACAACTCCAAGGGGCAGGTATTGTGTCTATTTGGAGGGCACAGAAAGAAATACCATTGCACAGCTGAGGAAACTGAGACTCAGTGATGTGAAATGACTCACTCATGGTTACACAATAAATGCCAGAGGCAAAATATGAACCCAGGCTCTCTGACTCTGATTCCAACTCTTTATTCACTACATCATGCAGCCTTTCAATACTGGGCATATTTTTTATATGTATCAGTATATGTCTAATTGAATATTTCATTTTAAAACCAGACACAACTTACTTTAATATTATCTCCTGTTTGAAATCACCTGTATCTCATTTCCTCCTCCATTAGCATGAAGGATTGAAGGTTGACTGTACTTTCATTCCATCATTTTCCCTTCATCTACTAATATGGGAGGTGGGGAGTAAAAATGAATCCCCTTACATATTCCCCAAATGGTACTCTGGTCCTTTGCGCAGTTTGAGTATATTTTTCTATGAAGCCAGGCAGTCACTTTACTGTATTCCTGGTTTCTTTGGGTATGGATCCCATCTGACAGACGTACAAGCATTGAATTCAAGGGACAGGACCAAGGTTAGAATCTCACCCCCAACCCCCAACTCCATGGTGGCCCCAGGATAAATAAGCCAAGATAACACGCTTCTTTTTAGGTCTTTGCTTTAAAATCCCTCTAAGGTTTTAATAGTTTAAGTTTACTTTCAGTTGGCAAAAAGCTGACATTCTCCTCTTTCTAAGAAAAACACAAAGGCAACATCAAACTGCTCTTTCTCACCCTTCCCATCATGAGTGAACAAGAACGAATCAGAGACATATGGGTTGCATTTCCCTGGGAATATATGCAAGGTTGAAAGTGAAGAGAGAAGGAACACATGGCAGATTAAACAAGAGTATTTTCCTTATACAAAGAACACTTTAGCAAACTTCTCACACAATGGAGAACCAACTTACACACTATCTGTTTGCCCCAAAGCCCACACATAGCCTTCACCTGTTTACTACAAAGGTGAATGTCAGAAAATTATGCAATCAGCTATCTTGCAAAAAATATTTCAAGTACCATAATGAAATAATAGTAGCATGTTCCCTAAATCTATTATATGACCCTAAAACCTCTCTTAAATTGTATGTGATAGCCTGTCAATCATTCTTGACCTTTAAGTTGACTTAGAGTTTAGCTGGAGGCTCTGCTTTAAAAAGGAAAGTCTATCAATCTTATGACTAAGCATAACAGACACACTTTGAGGATCAGTGCCATAACATATTTTGCTCCCTGAATAATATAGAATATACATGTAGATTAGCAGGATGGAATTATAGCTGTGATTCTTCTTTCTCTTACTAGTATTTCTATGGTTTATCAATGTTTTAATTAAGGTATTTACTAGGCTTCATAATATTTTTCTGTAATATTTTGGCAGTTGCAAGCCTAGATTACTATTTTGACTGTAGGTCAGAACTGTGTCACACTAGCTAGCTAGTCAACAGGAAATAAAGAGCTCTGGTTGTATAGTAGAGGATATGAATTCAAATCCCATTTCTGATGCTTATTACTTGTGTGATCTTGGGAAAATCATTTAATAATATTACTAGGCCTTCATTTCCTCATCCATAAAAGGAGGGTATTGGGTTAGATGACCTCTGATGTCCCTTCCAACTCTAGATATATGATCCTATGATTTTAGGAACCCACCAGATTTTTATTGAAATACTTTATAAGTAAGACTATCAATCAGTCATTCAACAGGCATTCTTGATCTATTCACAAGAATTTATTAAATAGCAACTGTATTCCTGGCTTTGTCTTGGTGCTGGGGACTTTCTGCTATGTACTAGAATATACAAAAACAAATAAAGAAATAGTCTTTACTCTAAAGAAGTTTGTATTTCATTAGTGTAGACAACAGGTATATTGATATTTACATATATTCTCTACTTGTTTGTGCTACAATAAATACAAAGCTAATACACTGTAGTTAATACAAGGTGGTTAGGGAAGGAAGACATGCTAGCAGTTGGGTTTAGGGGTTGGATCAGGAAAGACTTTTTGTAGAACGTGATGTATAAGCTCTGCCTTCAAAGATGAGAAGGATTCTATGAATCTGGGAGATGATGGCCAGGGTAAATGCACAGAGAAACATCAGACTCCCCAGAAGATGGAGAATCATAATGGAATTGTCTACTGTGTTTGTGCCACATACTGTGCTAGGCCCTAGAAATACAAAGACAAGAATTAAACAGTTTTTTTGCCTGAAGAGCTAACATTCTGGCTATGGAAAACAATATGTACCCATACAGATATATACAAAATGGGTTCAAGGTAGTATAGGGAGGGAGACATTAGCAGCTTGGGAGACGGATCAAAAATGGTTCATGCAGAAAGCTAATAACGGAGTTGTGTCTTCAGTTATGGATTCTGAGAGATGGAGGTGAGGAGGGAGTACATTCCAGGCATCAGGGATATCAGTATGAAAGGCATGGAGTCGGGAAGGCAATGGTGGGAAACAGCAGTAGAATGACATGTAATAAAGCTAGAAAGGTAAGGTGGAACCAGGTTATGAAGGGCTTTGAATACTAAACATAAATTTTGGATTTTATTTTAGAGGTTAATGGTGACATATTGAATTCTGTTGAGTAAGAGAGGGACATAGCTAGACTTGACATTTGGGGAAATAACTTTGGTAATTGTATGGATGATGTGTTAGAAAGGAAAGGCATTTAAGGTAGAGGGACCAGTTCAGAGGCCCTAGGTGAGGATTGAACTAGGTAGTGGTTGTGTTAGTGGAAAGAAGAGGATGAATGTGGGAAATGTTTTACAGGTAGAGGTGACAAGATGTGACAACTGAGTGAATACATAGGATGAGTGTGATAGGAGTCCTGGGTGACACCGAGGATGCAAATTTGTGTATGGAAGATTATAAGTGCATTTGATAGAAATAGAGTAATTTAGAAGAGGTCTGGGTTTTGGAGAAAAAGATGAAGATTTTAGTTTTGAACATGTTGAGTTTGAGATGCTTATGTGGTATCCAGTGTGTAATGTTCAGAATGTAGTTTAAGAGTCATAACAAGGTCAGGGGAGACACTAGGGCTGGATAGATAGATGTAAGAGTTAATTGGAATACAGATGATAATTGAAGAATAAAAGGCTGATGAAATGGAGGCTGATGAAATCATCAAAACAAATAATAAGAGAGACATGAGAAGGGGACCTAGGACAAAGGTCCCAGAGGTATACCTACAGTTAGGGGTTGTGATATGGATGATCATTCTAGTAAAGGAGAACAAGAAGGAAAGGTCAGATAGGTGGGAGAACTAGAAAGAGCAATGTCATGAAAACCCCAAGAAGGGGGCATATCTAAGAAGAGGGGATGATGAACAATGTCGAATGAGCCAGTGATGCCAAGAAAAGTGAGGATTAAGTAAAAACCATCAGACTTAGTCATTAAGAAAGTGATTTCATTTGGGTAATGAGGGAGGCCAAGAGCCAGACTGTAAAAAGTTGAGAAGTGAGTAAGAGAAAAGGAAATGGAAACAAGAAGTGTGGATATTTTTTCTAGGAATTTGTCTGAGACATGAAGAAGAGGTACAGGATAGTAGCTTGAGGGGAATGTGGAAAGACTAAATTATTTTTTGAGAACTAATTTGGTTTTTTAAGTAGAATGTATGTGAGATTCATTTTATTTTCAAGTAGATCATAGATATATTATGATATCCAGGTATATTCCTAGGGATATCCAAGGGGGAATCTTTGGATCAAAATTCTCCGTGGGGAATCTTAAATTTAGTTCTACATTCCAGATTTCCCTGCTAATTGTGATTTTTCTGGTGGAGGAATAGTTACTACTGTGACAATACATGAAGGAGGTCCAAGCCCTCCTCTTCCCTATGGGATTCCCCAGCCAATCCGTAGGGTAAATGTCTGACTGTCTCTCAAAGGAAAAGTGGGATGGATCTGGCAAGAATGGAGAGGTACCTGGAAACCCAGAACATTCTCTTAGCTTCTGGAAAAATGTGAGAAAATTACAATTGCATGTATGAATGAAGAGATTTGATGAGCTATGGAAGGAAATGGCTGGCAGTTAATTTCAAGAAAGTAAAAAGATGTGAAACTTAATGGAAATTCAATTTTGGAAAAAGGTTTTTTATTCTTATTTGGATTAATTAGCCCTTCATGTATATCCACCTTGAAGGAAATAGAGGTCATGCACATAACTGTATTTTTCCTGGCATTCTCCACAATCCCCCATTTATAACTTTTTCTTTTCTCATCTTCCTTTCACCTTTTTGACCTGTTTGCTTTTGTGTTCCCTCTCTTTCTGATGACTGACTATGGAGCTTATTGCTCTTTCTATATTGTGGAGCTATTCCTAGCAGATTTTCATTTTGCAAAATGACTGCATTTAGAGATAATTTGCTAACCCATTTGTTTTCACGTAGAGGAAGTGATGCTGGCTGAAGAAAACAAAAATTCTGGAACATCAGCTTTGGAAGGTAAGGAAATGCTCCATTCAGGGCATTGCATTTATTCCTTTTCATCCAATTGCAAGCTCCCTTGATCAAAAAAGAAAAGGAAAAATCAAAGAAAGAGTTGTACTTTAGGACTTCAGAGAGAAAGTTCTTCCATCACGCTGTCCATGGTGTTCTAGAATGAAGGGAATTGATATGCAGGAAGATCTCCAAGCTACATAAAGTACTGAGAATTGATTCTGGGAGATAGTCTATTCCAGAGGGTGTGATGTGTGAGAAGCAGTAAGACTGAAGCCCAGACTACGTAATGAGCATGCAAAATGAACAGACCATGACAATATGGCACAGGCTGAGGCTGCCTTTTAACGGTCAGTGTGGATTGCCTTTTGATCAATTAAGGCTGAGTGACTGGTATTGATCATGAGGTGCTGAAGATGAATATATCAGTGATACTACTGTGCTTGTTGTATATAAATTTTAGATAGCTGAGATTCTGGAATTTGGGCAAGAAATAAAGGATTTCTTTTGCTCTAGACATCTTAGTCTTGTATTCCCTGCCTTATACTCATAATTGCGTCAGGAAAGATGGTACATTATAGCCTCCCTCAGGAGTGGAAGCAGACATAATCTCATGTTAGAAAGTAGTAAGCTAAAATCTCATGCATAAGGATAGAAAGAATTAGACATTTGTTAATTAGAGTTTTTGAAGATATAATGGTTTGAATTTGGACAGGATATTTTAATTATACTACATGATCACTTAGTAGATTTCTCTTTCCTTTCAATGTAGTTCTCCGAAGGGCAACCATCAAAAGGAGCCGTACTGAGGCCATGACTCGTGACTCAAGTGATGAACACTGTGTTGACATCTCCTCTGTGGGTGAGTTGAATCACACAGTGTTTTTTTATTCTCCCAAATTTCAATAAAAAAAATCTTATCTTTTGAGAGAACATTGGAAGAAAAGCTGAAAGGAAATAGAATCATGTGGGGGTAGGCAGGTGGGTAGCACCATAGGGATTTAATATCTCCTAAGTAAAAATGATTTAAAGATGATAAAAATGGATTCAGGACATTGTCTTTGAGAAATATACTATCTCAGGGCTAATAATAGAATCCACATTCCACCTACAAATTAGATCCTAACATATATTTTAAGGATATATACCCTTCCATATTGATATGTTTATAAAACCCCCAATAGGGAGAGTATTTTAGAAAAACATATTGAAACCATGTCTGATCCTAGGCCAATAAGGTCCTGAAGTCATTTGTTTGTCTTGAATAAACACCCAAAGTAATCTATAATATAATGTAAAATTATTAAACCAGTTCCTATTGATGAATAGAGTCACTCCCCCAGGAATTTTCCTCCAGTCCTACTAGGAAACTTGTCTAATGGACAAGTTTTTCTACCTTATTGAATTGGGAAAAAACTACTACACTATGGTTTAGATGGATAGGTAGATAAATAACCATTGAGAATTGCCCTGGAGAAAGAGTGGAAAGATAGAAAGAAAACATTTATTCATATGTCAATCATCAGTAATCAATAAACATTTATGTGACAAGCAACATGGTAGGTGTTTATCCATCCACCTGTCTATCCCTCTATCCATTCATTCATTGATCATTTATTGATACTTGCCATGTGCAAAACACTGAGGGGAATAGTGGAATGAGTAAGACATGGTCCTTGGCTTCAAGTTATTGGCAACCCATTGGAGAAGAGATGAAACCACTAACGTGAAGTAGGTTAAATGCATTAGAGAGGCAAAAAGTGGTATGGTATTTCAGAAGAGAGAGAGAGAGAGACCATTTCATTGGGGTAGACAGAACCAGAGATAGTTTTATCAAGAAGGTGAATTTTGATCTAGAGGATGTACAGGATTTTCACAGTGCCTCCCTCCCTCAATTACCTTGCATTTAACTACTTTGAATTTATTTTGTACATGCTTTTATTTGTACAGGTTGTTTCTCCCAGTAGAATATAAGCTCCTTCTTGATTGATTAATGTGGGAAACGTAATATGATGAGAGAGAGAGAGAGAGAGAGAGAGAGAGAGAGAGAGAGAGAGAGAGAGAGAGAGAGAGAGAGAGAGAGAGTTGAATGTATTTGATCAACAATGAGTTGTCCAATTTGGCTAGATCATAGGATGTATAAAAGGCTATAAAGACTGGAAGGAGGGAGGCTGTTTATGGCTTTAGACACTATACTAAGCAGTGTTGTGTAAGATGATTTGGAGAAGGGAGACAGGAAAGGGAAATAATTTAAGAAGTTATTATAGAAACTCTAGGCAAAAGATCACCTGTGCACAACTACAGTGATGGTGGCAGAAATTAAATTTTGGAAGTTGAATCAACAGGACAGTGGATGAAATATTCTTTTATTGGCATGTGGCAAGGATGTTGATGAAGTCACAGATGATTTTAGGGTTTCAATCGTGGCTAATGAGAAGAATCATAGAATTATTACCTCTCAGAGTTGGAGAGGTCTTCATAGGTCATCTATCCTTATTTATAAAAAAAAAATATATTTGACAATGCATCACATTTGTGGTAGAAACAATATCTTGATCCCTCTGCTGCAGTTTAAATTATCCCCAGTCAGGGACACCAAAAACTATTGGGATTTCATGATGTATTCTGGTGTAGCCATCTCAAAGAATTCAGTCAGACCACCTCTAATCCAAGTATAGGTATTTGTTGAGATTGACTCCTCTAATGAAGTGGACCAAGTTCCAGGAGAAACCAGCAATTTCAGAGAAAGTAAGATGAATTTTTTATATGGTAAAGATGCAATGACATAACAGAAGTTATGAATATTAAAAAGTTAGATGGGTTTTGTTAAGGGATTAGGTAATGGAAAGGAACCCAGCCACAACACCAAAAAAAACAATTTTGGGGGGTATGTATATATGAAATGATATTATAATGAGTCTCTCTACATCATAAAGTTACTCTTGGTCAGTTCTACTGACCTACCTACTGTGCAGGTGCCTACTTAGGGAAAGTCCTTTCTATTGTTTTGGAATCCACATCCTGCTTGGGCATCCTGGTGGTGCTACTTTCTGATTGGCGGAGTATCGTGGTCCTGTCTGAGACCAGATGGATGTGGTAGTGGTTGAGCGCATGGACGCACCTGCTGTCTCTGTGGAAAATATGAGGAATGGTTCTGGGGGCAGTGGCTAGCTAGAGGTAGTGGCTGGGATCCCATCACATGGACGTGACTGCTGTTTCTGTGAGAAATATGAGTTCATGGACACATCTGTTGTTCTAGTGAGCAGTGAGGCATATATATGAAGAAGTTAGGAAGTTGAGTGGGGAGATTTTTCTTGAAAAGATATTGAGACTCGGTTGGCTCAGGGGACTAAAGACTGAGACTTCTGACAACACTTCATTATCTTCTGAATACAAAAAAATAGTCATGATGAGTTGCAGGGGGTGCTCTGATGTTTGGCTGGTGGATTGAATTGGATAACTCAAGACAAAGGACCTTGACTCAGTTGAATCAACTCTAGCTGTTCTTAATGCCAGTCCTTGTTGAATATCTTTCTCCTGCTATGGCGAAGTAAATATTTTTTTGGGATGAGGCTAACTAATGAGGCCTATTCATTTAGGATGAATGACCTATAAATGCCTCATTTTGTTCTAATATCAAACCTAGACCACTAGGAGACTTGTCTGAGGAAGACCTAGCCCAGAACATATTATATATGTAAATGATAATACAGCCTTTACTTGAAGAAGTCCAGTGATGGAGAATTCACTTAATCTTTATTTAAGGTTAATTTGGAGGATTGTTATGTGGAGGAAGGGTTGTATTATTTCTGCTTGGTTGCACACGAACTAGGTAATAATTATAGAGAAAAATGTAGGTTTACTATAAGGAAATAACTGTGAGGGGTGACATTGAGAGGGAATGGGTTTCCCCAATAGAGTTCTTTAAGCAAAGAGGCAGTATGATATATTAAACATAGCTCTGGATCTGGAATCAGAAAACCCAGTTTCAAATCCTGACTCTGTCAGTAAGTGCCTTTGTGATCTTTGGGAAGTTGTTTAATCCTCATAAGTCTCAGTTTCTTCATTGTAAAAAGAATGTTTGGATTAGTTATCATTTAAAGTTCCTTCCATCCTAAAAGAAAAGGCTGGAGAAGTACCTCCTAGAACTATTGTAGAGAGGGTTCATATTTAGGGATAGATTGAACTGTATGGGCTTGGTCCTTAGATGGAACATAGTCTCTCTGGGAGCATGCTCCTTACCTGCTTAGTCTTCTTTATTTCTTCATGGTGACACTGGATGACAAGCCACAAGTGAACAAATTCAGCTGCTTAGTTCCTGGGCTCTGAACACCATGCTTTACTCAGATTCTCAGCCAGACCAAAAACACCCAAACTTGATTCCTCTCTTTGCATTTACTGGAGTTGGCAGTTAGACTTGCATCTGTCAATGTTCGATTCCAGTGTCATTCAGGACAGATAGAACAATCCAAAGCCTTGGAACAAACTGAATCCAACTGATCAGTACAAGCTACTCAGATGATGTGGATTGTAGAAAACGAAAAAAAAGAAGGCCCTGAATTCCAAATGAAAATTATCTTTTTTCAGCTGCTGAGAATGAAGGTCTTCCAAAAGCCATCTGTACAATTCTACACATAATTAGAAAATGTTAGCAATTTTCCCTCATGTTGCATGAAATCACGTTGAGTTTAACAGATGAATAAAGATGTGAAATTTGAAAACAACAAAAAACTCTATGGGCTCTGAGGCCCCTTCCAATTTTAAGATTCTATGAATAGTGCCATTAACATAAATATAGAAATGAAAAGGAGGTTTTATTCAGAATATGATGATTCCTTTTGAGCCTGATTATGAAGGTTCATATGGGTGGAGACTTGTAGTTGTAAATAGGGAACTAAAACCCTCCCTTCCCCCAAAAAAATCAAGGATAGATTTTGGAGGATTGCCCAGAAGCTTTCAATGTCCCACAGGTTGTTTCAGGATGCCCACTAAGGTGATATTATTGTGTGGCTAACCCTAATTTCATGGATACCCTTCGTCTCTTTTAAACTAAAAGGAAACATAAAGTCATGGGAATGGATGAAATCATTGAGAATTTATATATAGAAAAGAGAGATTAAGGCAGAGAGTAGAAACTTGCATCACTTCGGGATACTTTTTTAAAAGAGGAGGGAGAAAAGTCAGCAAAGAAAATCATGGAGCAGTCAGAAAAGTAGGAAAGAATGACCCATGGAAAGATGACTCATGTCCAATGACATGGAAGTGAGAACACCAAAAACAGATTGTCATTAGTGTTAAATGCTTCAGAGACATCAAGAAAGAATGAAGACTGAGGAAATAATCTTAGAGTAAATAGTTAAGAGAGAGCAGTTTCAGTAGAATGGACATCAGATGGCAAGGGTTTGAGAAGTAAAAATTTCAAGAAGTAGAACAAAAGTAGTCTCATTTCTCTATGTTGGACTATGAAATTAAGGAGAGGGATGGGTCAATAGGTAGAGGGTATAGAAAGTTTGAAGAAATGAGAAAGGAGAAACCTGGATATGTTTGTTGGTGCAAGGGAAATAGTTAATGGAGAAGTAAATTGAAAATACAAAAACAAAGAAGAGAAAGAAAAGAAAAAAGGAAAATGTTAATGAAGCAAAGACTTGAAAGAAGTGGGAAAGATGAGATCCAGAGCAAAAATTGGAGAGTTGCTTTGGAAAGAGGGAAAATTATTTTTTCTTTGAGAATAGAGAGGAAGACAAGATGACAAACTAAGAAGCTTTGTATTGTGAAAGAAAGCATCTTGGGGGAGCCTATGTCAAATAGCCTCAGTATTCTTAGTAAATGAAAAGGCAAAGATCATCTGTTCAGGGGGAGGGGGAGGGGTAGAATTGAATGCTTGAATCCTCCATTAAGAATAAAAGTTCAGAGCCAATAGGAGAAAAGTAAAGGATTTCTGAGCCTTCACCTTATTCTCTATAAAGTACCTGTTACCCTTATGTCATGGGAATTTGTCAGGTCTATTCTTAGGTTGTCCAAAAATCGTGGAAGCCATACTCTCCAGAGGTAGCATCAATAGTCAACATTTCTATGGTGCTTGAGGTTCTTCATAGTTCATATAGCACTGTGTCACCTACATCGTTTCATTTGAGATTTATAACAAACTTGGTATTTAGATATTAGATAGGCCCAGGTATTATTAACTTCATATACTGATGAGGAAATCAAGGTTCACAAGTCAAGGGAAATGTTTATGATAACATGGCTTCTAAAAGTAAGATTCAAATTAAAGATGTCCTGACTCCAAGTCCTTCAGCACATTTGCTATATCACTACTTCTTTAAAGCTACTTGATGTCTCCCCTTTAGTTCTCAGGTAATAGAGAAACTCCAAGTTACTATCTTCTGATAATATCATTTTTTTCTCCTAGGGACATTTTGATATAATGGATAGAGTACTTTGTTGGGGTCAGAAAGACCTGGCTTCAGTCTTCACTCTGAAATTTAATAGATCTATAATGATGGGCCAGTCATGAAAATTCTCTGAGCTTCAATTTCTTGATCTATAAAGCAGGAATAAAATACCCTTGGCACTGTTAAAAAGTCCCCTGAACTTGTCTTCTTGAATTGGCTTATTTTTCAGTAACAATGGACTCAGAATATGGAGTAGGTCCTGAATGTGTCAAGGATGAACCCCCCACTCCCCACCCCTGCAAGCTGACATAATTCGTTATTTTTACCCCAAGCTAGACTCCTTTTGTGTCCATGGGAATCAAGACAGGCACCAGGCACTTTCTACCTGACTGAGAAACTGTGCAGCTAGAACCCTTGTATATAAGCAGACTATCATATCCTCATAGTTTAGCAGTTCCCAAGGGAAAAGAACGTGACTTTTGCTACCTTACTTATTCATGATTTGTCTTTCTCTTTGGGAGAAGAATAATCCTTTTCCTACCCGTACTGTTCTTTCCCTCCTCCCATACTACTGCCCTTTAGGAAGAGATTGCTGCTCCTCCTCCTCCCTTTATTGCAATTGCATGAATATTCAAGCTTCTTTTTGAATTGTGAACTCCTTGCACCTGCAATTCCACATACAAGTTCATTTCTCTTGTAAATCCAGTTGCAGATTTTTATGAAGTAGTATAAAGTTCTAAAGTTCAAATGAGACAATGTAGAACATAAACTTAAAAATACATGTCTATCATCTTCATCATCATCATCATCAATTCTCACAGTTTTACTTTTCTTTCAGGTACTCCTCTTGCTCGTGCCAGTATAAAAAGTACTAAAGTAGATGGAGCCTCTTATTTCCGGCATAAGGAGCGGCTTCTCCGTATCTCCATTCGTCATATGGTCAAATCCCAAGTTTTTTACTGGATAGTCTTGGGCGTGGTAGCTCTCAACACTGCCTGTGTGGCTATTGTCCATCACAACCAGCCCCTGTGGCTCACCCACCTCCTCTGTAAGTGTAATGTGTCTGGATTCTGTAAGATGTTGGGCTTTTTGATGTATTAATATAAGATCATAATATGGACCAAAAATCTACCCAGTTCAGTATTCTGTCTCTCTCAGGGATACCAAGGAACATCCTAGGAGAAAACAAGATATTTACCTTTGTGATGCTGTCCTTAAAGATCGTGGGTTTATCCTGCACATTGCCAACTTCTCTTTACCAACTGATCAGCTAAACTACTCCCTGTTCATATTTGCCAGATGATATTAGCTCTTCCAAATAACATTACCTTTTTTGAATAACTCAATATTCCCAATATCTGTGATTTCATACATGATGCACATCAAGACCTTTCCATGTCAGGGCAGACAATTCAATGAACTGCAGAGGACAAAAAATTCACCAGCTGATTATCAATCCTTTGGGGATGAGCCTTTCCATAATTCAATTACTCTTTAACAACAGGCATAAAATTCAATTGATGTAAGGGCCTGTATCAGCTTGGTAGGAAGTGCTGGGATTGCTTTGGAGCACCTAGAATCACCTCCATCCCTAGATGAAGCCCAAGAGTGTACCTCACTCTAGGAGAGCCTTAATGTGAGGCTAATGCTGCAAATAGCAGGAACCAAAGACTAGGAGGGGATATATGTGAGGGGAAAGGAGCTCCCTTGAATCATATAGTAGAGGTGACTACCTATAAAAGCCTATGAGTAAGACCAGGTCTGAATGCAGCATTAAGTATTATAATATATCCTTAAGTCAGCATACTAGATGGCCTTCCCTATTTCTGTTCTAAAATTAAACTATCTTTCAGAGGCTAAAGATACATCCATTTGTTGGATAAGAAAAAGCTAGGTTATTCATTGTCCCCTGAACTCAACTTCTGTTAGGAAATTCCACAGACAAATTAGAACCATTTGTTGGGCCACAATCTGAGCCAAGTCACATCGACTGGTGTTGAAGTTTCAGTCAGTGGGTGGGAATATTGTTAATTGGGGCCATTAAGGCAATGTGTAAAATTGTTGATAAAGGAATAGACACTATCTGCGTGTGTAATGGCACTTGTTTTAATCATTTCAGACTATGCAGAGTTTTTGTTTTTGGGGCTCTTCCTTTTAGAAATGGCCCTGAAGATGTATGGCATGGGGCCACGCCTGTATTTTCATTCATCCTTCAATTGCTTTGATTTTGGGGTAAGTGTTTTTGAAGCCTGTCTATTCCATTTGTATCAATGTCAGCAGTGTGGATCAGTGGTTTATAGCATTGACACCTGAATTTATGAAATGAGAATGACAGTTAACTGCTTCTGGGGAGTTGGAGTAGAAAACATAGATCAACCATTTTATTTCTTAACTATTTGATTTGGGGAGTTAGGAGTGGGAAGAGAGGGAAATATTGTCTAGGAAGCCATGGACCGTGATTTTTATGTCTAGGGAAAACAATACAAAATTTACCAAATTATCTTTTTTAGGCAAATTCAACTGCAGAAGTGGGGGAGGATGGAGGCATTAGGAACTGTCCATTGGGGAAAATGGAGGCTCAATGACATTGACTTTTATAGGTAGAAACCACAAGATACTGTGAAGCTACTGGTTGGGGGCAGGAAAAAGGAGTGAAGGAAGCAGCTTCTAGTAGCTTCCTATTTTAAGTGAGCATTCAATCAATTAATCAATAAACATTTATTAAATGCCTACTATTTGTCCAGCCCTTTATTGGGTACCAGAGATATAAAAACAAATGGGAAACAATCCCTATACCCAAGGAACTTCCGCACATATATACTCATATACATATGTATATACAAAAGAATTATATGCAGGAGAAATATAAAATAATGTAAAGTATTTAGGAAGATAGGATGCTAGCAGTTGTGGGGATCAGGAAAAGATTCATGTAAAGGCAGGGTTTGATGTCTGACTTGAAAAAGGAATTCCATGAGTAAGAGGTAAGGAGACAATGCATTGCAGGCATGAGAAAGGGCCATTGTAAAGTAAGAGATAAGAGAAGCCTTGCATAAAGGTCAGAGAGGAGGTCACTTTGGCTGAACCTACATCCATAAAATGAATAATGGAAATGAAGTTGGAAAAATAAACTGTGGTCAAGTTATGAAAGTCAATGCCAAATAGAAGCATCTATATTTGATACTTAAGGTAACAGGGAGCCATTGGAGTTTCTTAAGTAGAGGAATGACATAGATAGATTTGTACTTAAGGAAAATCACTTTGACAATAATGTGGAAGATAGATGGGAATGGGAAAAAATTTGAGGAAGAGAGGCTGTTGCTGTAATCGGAGTTAGAAGTGATGGGGGCCTGAAATGAAGATGTGTCTGTGTTAGTAGAGAAGAGCTGGATGTGAGAGATATCGTACAGGTAGGAAAAATAACATCTGACAAATATTTGGATGTGGCAGGGGATGGGGAGACTGGTGAGAGAAAAGGAAGATTTGAGGACAGTGTGGAATTTATAAACCAGGGAGACTGGAAGAATGATGGTACCTTCTACAGAAATAGGAAAATTTGGAAGAGGAATGGGTTTTGGGGAAAAGATAATGAGTTCTATTTTGGACATGCTGAGTTTGAGATGTCTCTGGGACATCTAGTTCGAAATGTACAATAGATATTTGGTAAAATGGTATCACTGCCCTCTCCAAAGTTACCAATGTTCTCTTAATTTCCAAAGGTAATAGCCTTTTCTCAGTCTTCATCTTTTTTGACATCTCCATATCACTGGAACTGTTCATAACCTTTCCCCCCTGAACACCCTTTCCTCTCTAGATTTTCCTGCTGTTGCTCTCTTCTAGTTATCTTCTTGTTCTACAGTTTTTTTCTCAGTATCTGACACAAGTTTTTCATTCGTGTCATACCCAGTCACTGTGGATATCCCCTATGGGCCTCTTCTACCTTTTCTCTATTACTATTTTACTTGGTGATCTTATTTCTTCAACTCCCAATAGCTTAATTTTTATCACTAAGCAAATAATGCCCAGATATACACCTATATACATACATACATATCTATATATGTATATATAAATATATCTATCATCTATCTTTCTACCTACTTTTCTATCAATCTATCTACCTCTCTATCTAATCTATCTTTTCATCTTACCTGTCTGTCTGTCTGTCTATCTGTCTGTCTATCTATCCCTCTATCCATCTATATGTCTGTCTATCTATCTATCCATCTATCCATCTATCTATCTGTCTGTCTGTCTGTCTGTCTGTGTCTGTCTACCTATCTATCTACCTATCTACTTATCTACCTATCTACCTATCCTGTCTCAGTCTATCTCCTGAACTCCTGTTCTGCACCATTCACTGCCTCTTAGACATCTCAGACTGAATATCTCTAGGGTATCTCAAACTTAAATATGTTCAAAACATTGTCTTTTCCCCAAAATGTTTACCTCTTCTGAACTTCTGAACTTGCAGGCACAGTCATGCTCTCAGTTGCTCAAGCCCACCCACAACTTTGGTGTCAGCCTGAACTCCTCAGTCTCACTTAGCCCACATATTTAATAAGTTGACAAATATTGTCATTTCTACCCTCGCAATATCTCTTCTGGGTAGCTAGGTGGTGCAGTGGATAGAGTGCCAAGCCTGGAGTCAGGAAGACTTATTTTCCAAGTCCAAATCTGACCTCGGACACTTACTAGCTGTGTCACTTTACTTTAGGCAAGTCACTTTACTCTGTTTTCCTCAGTTTCCTCATCTATAAATTGAGCTGGAGAAGGAAATGGCAAACTATTCCAGTGTCTTTGCCAAGAAAACCCAAAATGGGAGTTGAATACAACTGAAATGATTGAACAAGAATAACAAATATCTCTTCTACATGTTTCCCTATCTTTTCCCACACAGACTCCTGATCTTCTCGCCTTAAGTCTCCCCCCACTCCAATCTATCCTCCACTTAATTGCCAAGGTGATTTTTCTAAAATATAATTCTATCCATGTTACTACCATGCTCAATGAACTCCAGTGACTATTACTTTCAGGATGAAATATAAACTGCTCTGTTTGCAGTGTAAAGTTTTCCATAATGTAACACCTTTCTACCTTTCCAGTCTTCATACATTTTACTCCTCTCCATGCACTCTGTGATCTATTTACACTGGGTAACTTGGTATTCCTTCAAGATAGCAGTCCTTGTCTATGCCTTTGCACTGTCTGTCTCCCATTCTTAGAAAGTTCTGCCCCCTAACTTCTGAATCTTTGTTTCTCTGGCTTCCCTCAGTATTTCTTCAGCTTAAATCCTACCTTCTGCAGGAGTTCTTCCCTGGTCCCATCAAATGCTAGTGCCTTCTCCTCTGAGATTAGTTTCCATCCACTCTATGTATATTTTGCATGTACCTCGTTACTTATCCTTTTTCCCCTCTTTAGAATGTAAGCAGGGCCCAGGACTATTTTTATGCCTTTCTTTTTTCCCCTCACCATTTAGCAAGGTCTGGTACATAGAAAATGCTTAATCAATGCTCAGTGACTAATTGTTTAAGCTCAGGGAAGACTAGAATGTTCTCTCTCTCTCTCTCTCTCTCTCTCTCTCTCTCTCTTTTCACATGTATGTTGTATGTGTATATGTCAACATCTATGGTAACTCATGAGAAAGAGCATGGAAAAAGATGATGAGTGGTACTAGGACAGAGCCCTCAGGAATCTCCAAGGGGCATCATATGGAGCATGATCAAGAAAAGGAAACTTAGAAGAAGAGGTCAGACAGAAGAACCAGGAGAAAGTTCACAAAAACCTTAGTATAAATGAGGAAAGGGCATTGCATGGTGGCATATGCACCAGAGAGGTTTAGAAGAATGAGGCCTGAGATAAGAGCATCAGATTTGGCACTGAAGATATAAATGGTAGCCTTGGAGAAAGAATTTTCAGTTAAATGATGAGATCAGTAGCCAGACTGTAAAATGTTGAAGAGAAGAGAGAAAATAGAGATACAAAATGGGCAACTTTTTCTCCCTCCAGTTTTGATTTAAAAAGGGAGGAAAGATATAGAGGAACCTTCTTTTTGGGGAAATCTGAGTCCAGAAAAAGTTTTTTTTTTCCAGGATGGAGGAGACACGAGCATATTTAAAATCAGTAGAAAAGGGATAAGTAGATAGGGAGAGATTATAAATTAGAGAGAAAGAAGTGATGATTATAAACAGGGGGAATAGGATAGAGGGAAATACAGTTAGCAATAATGATTGTGAAAAAAAATTTTAAGTGAGTTTCTCTGATAAAGGCCTCATTTATCAAAAATATAGAGAACTGAGTCAAATTTATAAAAATGAGAGCCATTCCCCAATTGAAAAATGATCAAAAGATATAATGTTTTCAGATTCAGTAATCAAAACTGCCTATAGCCATATAAAAATACTCTAACTCACTATTAATTAAAGAAATGCAAATTAAAACAATTTTGAGGTACTACTAATGGCTAATAATGGCTAATACAATAGCAAAGGTAAATGGCAAATGTTGGAGGGGAATATGGGAAAATGACACATTAACGCACTGTTAGTGAAGTTGTGAACTGATTCAACCATTCAACCATTATGTAGAACAATTTGAAACTATACCTAAACAGCTATAAAACCATGCATACCCTTTGACCGAGCAATATCACTACTAAATCTGTTTCTCAAAAGAGATAAAAAGAGGAAAAAATCCTATATACAAAAATACTTATAGCAGCTCTTTTCTGGGGGCAAAAATTAGAAAATGAGGGGATACCTATCAATTGGGGAACGGCTGAACAAAATGTGATTATGATGGAATACTCCCCTACTATAGGAAATGATAAACAGGATGCTCTCAGACAAACCCAAAAAGACTTATATGAGCTGATGCAAAGTGAAATGTACTGTACCTAAAGTAACAGCAATATTGTAGGATGATCAACTGTGAATGACTTCGGTATTCTTAGTAATACAATGATCCCATACAACTCTGAAGGCCTTAGGATGAAAAATGCTATCCATCCCCAGACAGACAACTGAGGGTGTCTGAATACAGACTGAAGCATACTTTTTTTGCTTTATTTTTCTTGTGGGTTTTTTTGTCTGTTTTCTTTCACAACATGACTATTATGGAAGTGTTTTGCATTGTACAGCTTATCGAATTGCTTGCTTTCTCAATGAGAGAGGATAGGGAGGGAGGAAGGAAGAGAATTTGGAACTCAAAGTTTTAAAAATGAGTGTTAAAATTGTTTTTACATATTACTGGGGAAAAATAAACCACTAAATAAATTTTAAAAGGAAAAAGAGAGAAGTGATGATTAAGGGCACAATCTATTGGAGAAATGAGATCAAGGGCACATGTAAATGGGTTGGACTTGGCAAAGAGTCACTTCAATGTCAGAGACTAAAGGAAAAGAGGAGGGAGTTGGGAATAAGGTCAAGGGATTGTGGAGGAAGACATGGGAAGAAAAGGGACTGCATAGCAAATAACCTTAATTTTCTCCACAAATTACAAGGCAAGGTCCTCAGCTGAGAGGGTATAGGTAGGGGGAGATATGGGAAGCTTGAAGAGAGAAATAAAGATTTGAGTTGCTTCTGTAGAAATTGAAAGAGGAAATCAATTAGAAAAAGATCCAGGGTTGCCTTGATGCAATGAATGCCCCGTTGAGGTTAGAAAACATAAAGTATTATCTAGTAAGCACAGTTTCATTCAGCATCTTATGAATATGAGGGAAAGAGGCAGATGATGGGAGTAATTTGAATCTGAGATTCTACAAGGCATGAGTAATGATAGGTTGCAAGGGTAAGGGATTTGCGAGGATAGAACATTGTGGAGTCAAATTGGTTAACTACAGGGTTGAGTTTTAGAAGGAAAAAATGTAAAGTAGGGGTATTGTCCTGAGAAAGTCTGGAAAATTTGAAGGTGCTGATAAAGGTGAATAAAAGGTTTAGGAATAGTGAGATGTATAGAGAAATGGGATGTTAAGAAATTATAGTAAGATACTTGAGTGTCAGAGTTTTTGGACAAGGAAGTGAAACACTTAGGGTAATGATAGATAACATTTAGGGTGTGACCATTCTTTTGGCTGAGATAGAATGGAGGACTAAGTCATGATATCTGAAAAAACTAAGGAACTAGATGAACATGGTGTTTGAGGTAATAGTACTATGACTATTGAAGTCCTCTAGGGAGGAAAAGTTAGTGAGTTAAGGGCCAGTTCTTTGAGAGAAGAGTTAGGACACGGCGATTATTAAACAATACTCACCATTAACTACATTGGACCAAAAAAAAGTGATAGACCAAACTTGAAAGGATTTCAGAATTATGAGGACAAAGGGAGAGTTTGAAAGAGGCATCAAGAAGCAAGGAACATCCCACATTCCCCTCCAGGACCAGTGTGTTGCTCATTAAGCACTATGCAAATCCTATCAGCATTGCCTGTTTGACCTGCCCTAGAAATGATCATAGACCTGGTTTCTAAAATCAGATTCAATCAGAATGGAAAACTTTCATTGATCTGTTCCATTTAAGTTCAAATGATAACAAGATACTCTCCTTATAAATAGGTTTCTGTGTGTCAATGCTTTTTCAATTCTCAATTCTTCTGGTTCTAGCTTCAACTAGGCTTTAACACCTGCTAATCCCTATTTTTTACAAGCTTGGCACATTCCAGCTCAGGGAAGACTGCAGGCAACTGCAGCAATAGCAGATAGTGAGAAGCAGAGGGCAGAACCAAAGCAGTACTAAAGAGTGGAAAGCCTTGAATATTCACCACTCAATCCTGAATCCACAAATCAGTAGGATTTTCTCTTCACCTTGGGTGCCATTACAAGAAATTCTATGTCAAAGAAAAATTTATTTGGAAAAAAGAAAATCTCTAATCCTCAGCTTTTTAGAACAATATGTAAATCCACAAAGTTCCAATAAATATCATAATTTATACACAGGCTCAGAGTTTGTTGTAAGAATGATAATGACAATGACTGAACATCATAACTAGTCAAATGAGGAGTTGGAGAGGAGTCAGAAAGGAATCATGGCTGATTATGAAGAATGGGGAAATAATACTTTCTTTTTGCAAAATCAGTCCTCCTTTCCCTATTGCCCAGAAGTATAGGGGATATTATGAACCTGATCCCCCTACTTAGAGGCACAGAATCTTTGACCTTTGGTCCTTTCCAACTTGGGCTAGTTTGCCCTTCCTTTAGCAACATAGTGGTCCCCAGTTCTTCCTATTATTGCCGAACTTAATGCTAACACCTGATTGACCTCACTCACTGTAGCTTAGAAATTCTGAGTTGTAGAGATTTCCAATAGTTCTGATTGTAGGCATGACCTATTATGCCCAGTGGAAATAAGACTTTTGAAGATAAGATCCCTCAGTCTAGAGAACAGAAGGCTGAAGAGGTAAAGGAGATTATAAGCTAGTCTTTTTTTTTTTTTTTTCACTAACTATAGACAAAAGGGTACAGGGGATTGATATTGAGAAGATTTTTCTAGCAAAAGGGATAGTTGCATGCCACAATTGATTTCTTAAAGAGGGAGTTTGAAAATTCTGTTTTTCCCACCTGGAAGACCTTTCTCAACAGAATATATCTGTCTAGCCTATGAATATGGTAATGTTGGGATTTATTGTTAGTCTTATGAATGGGAGGTTTCAGTGGTTTCCTGTTAGACACCAGTATTCTCCTCACTCCCCTCTCTACTCCTCTCACTAAAGCTTTGTTTTTGTTTCCTTTTCTTCTTAGGTCACTGTGGGAAGCATCTTTGAAGTGGTTTGGGCCATCTTTAGACCTGGCACTTCTTTTGGAATCAGTGTCTTGCGGGCTCTCCGACTTCTGAGAATATTTAAGGTTACCAAGTAAGGGACCAGAATTTGGAAACCTACCCACCTCTGACATTGAAATTCCCTATTCCTTCCTAAAGATTCATATTTATTCATGTTTCTGTGTACATATTACCCTGATAAATTCTCTAGCCCTTTCCAGACTCAGTAGGGAAGGATGACCCAAAAGATGGACTGGGAAAATTTCCATGCCAAATTCCTAGCCAGAATTTCCTAGGGTGACTGAATATTGCTTCTCTTTCCATTATAGAAAAGTTTGCAAAATACAGTTCATTTCATGGACTCTGATTGCATTTGGGGATCAGACAGAGTTGTGGGTAGTAATATTGCCTGTTATCTTTCAGGTACTGGGCATCACTACGGAATTTAGTGGTCTCATTGATGAGTTCCATGAAGTCCATCATCAGCTTACTCTTCCTCCTTTTCCTCTTTATTGTTGTCTTTGCTCTGTTGGGGATGCAACTCTTTGGAGGCAGGTAAGCTCCCTCAGGCTTCCCAGATTAAAAAAACCCCAGTTCTTTGCCATAATCACCATTAAATATTGATAATAAGAACTATTACAATAACTCATTTTATGTATGCTTCAAGGTTCACAAAGTACTTTACATGTGTTGTCATGTGTTTATTTATAAGTAGATATATTTACATATGTGTTTAAACATATTTTTATTCACACAATCCTGGGAGGTAGGTTCTATTATTACCATCCTCATTTTACAGATAAGAAAAGTGAGAAAGACAGTGGTTAAATGACTTGCCTAAGGTCATATGGTATGTTTCTGGGATAGAATTCTAATGGGACTATAATCTATGACTTCTGCTAGTAATATAATATGATATGATATGATATGCTATATGATACAATATAATATACTATAATAGCATATTATACATATATAAATGTATGTATGTATATGTGTATACATGCAGGTGTGTATCTCTCCATTTATACATATATACATATGCACACACATATGTGTATATGTGTGTGTATGTGTGTGCATGTGTGTATATATCTATATATATAGTCTTATGGTCTTATTATAACCAAAGAATTTACTCCTATGTTGTTCTTCCTTTATTCCTACCTAGCCCATATCACAAACATATTAAATCATATGAGATGATTTATCATTTATTGTTTAACATTTATTCTATAACATTATCATATTATTATGATTTATCATACCAGATGAGAAAGTGTAGCTAGATCAATACAAACCCATTACCACTGCTGGAAAGATTACAACTGCCTATAGTGCTAGGGAGGTAGTAGTGCCATCTTTGCATGTCAACTGAGACTGGATTATTATCATGACTTGGTGGGAAAAGTGACAGAATATTTAGATAGTAGAAAGAAGAGGAATAATGAAGAAAACTTAGAAAATGAGGGAGGGAAAAGTAGAAATTAGAATGTAAATGATGAGATTTGGCTTGTTTCCTGAGGTCTCATGTCATTCCTCTCTCTGGTTTCTCTTTTCAGGTTCAACTTTAATGATGGGACTCCTTCAGCAAACTTTGACACCTTTCCTGCAGCCATTATGACAGTATTCCAGGTATGAGACCAAATGAAGTCTATAGAAAATAAGAGAGGGAGAAAGAGAAGGGGAAATAAACTAGGATCCCTTGAATCATGCTCTTAAAGGATCATGTTTCTTTCAGACCTTCAGGAGAGCTGCCTTTCCTTTTTTTGAAACACCAATTTCTTCCCTTCCTGCCTCCTTAGGGCATTGAACATCCTTCCATAATTGGTTGAAATCATGATAATGATACATTCAATTTCAATAGAACTTTTCCCCAGGAATTTATGGTATGGTGTGAAGAATGGTGGAATAGGGCTCAAGAGTTGTGGGTTTCAACTCCAACTTTGCCACTAACTGTTTACATGATCCTGAGAAAAGTTATATTTACCTTTTTGGTTCTCAGTTTCTTTATCTGTAAAATGGGAAGGTTAGAACATGTGATCTTTAAAGTTCTTTCCAGATTTAGAGTCTATCTCCCATAAGACATCTCTTTTGTCTTCTCAATTTTTTTCTGTGAAGTAGGAAGGTATCTTGGTTATAGTCTCATGTCTGTTACAATGGATCACTCAAAGGGCTCAGATAAACAATTACATTAATAAAACATACAACGTCTTCCTAGGTCAAAATCCCTGAGCAATTATTTCTCTTCTGGCTGGAAACTCTGAGGGTCTTCTCCTCCCAGAATGATTGTTTTATGAAGGCAAAGTAGGCCATATTTTTGCTCAGTTTTACCTAGTTGTAACCATCTCTTCATCAGAAAATCACGATTAGCAGGACAATCTGGAACATAGAACCAGATGCGTCACATTGAAATATAGTTATCAAAGTATTAAAGAACCAAATTTATGATATGATAACATATCTAGTTGCAAGTCTGATAACTACAGTAAGCTATAAATAATAACAAGCATCAATAATGTTTTGAGATATCTGCAACTATAATGTGATATTAAAAGGTATATTTATTTTATTGACAAAGTCATGGGTATTGCTAATACTATTGTGCTGTGTTGTCTATGTTCGTAATTGAAAGAAATACTAAACTTCCATTAGAAACTCATGAAAATAAAGATGTAATTCTTTTCCCTCTTCAAGTTCACATACTCCCTGAAACCAATCCATGGGTCCATGGACTCCCTGTTGAGAACCTCTGCCTTAGAAGGAGACTAAATGAAGGGAGATCAGATATTAAAATGTTTCTAAGTTTTTAAATTAGAATTTTCCCTTCAGCCAGCCTATGCATTTAACCCTGCTATTCTTGGCTTTGTGCAGATCTTGACAGGTGAGGACTGGAATGAAGTGATGTACAATGGGATCCGTTCCCAGGGTGGAGTTAGTTCCGGTATGTGGTCTGCCATCTACTTCATCGTGCTCACTTTGTTTGGAAACTGTATCCTTTTTTCTGGGTTTTAATGATGTTTTTTGACTTGCTTATATTGTGATGAATAAGGGCTGGTAGAAGTGATACGATATGATATGATTTGATATATGATATGAAGTTTCCAACTATATATTCAAGCCAAATTAATCAGTATTTATTTCAATCTTCTCTAGTCCCAGAATTGGGCTAAGTGCTGAGGCAAATAGAAGAGGAGTCTATTCAAAAAGGAATGGAATATTTTTATATAGCACCTACTATGCTAAGCACTTTACAGATATTGCCTATTGATATTCAGAGATTTAGTTGACCAACTACTCATTACCCATGCTGAACTTCTAGTTCTTATCTGTAAAATGGTGTTAATACTACTTACATTACTTATCTTTCAAGGTGCCTTTGAAGAAAGCATTTGGAAAACTTAGACACATTATAGAAGTGTGAGTTATTACTGTTAGTTTCGATCAATAGCAAACATACATAACAATTTCTGTTTCCAAATGACAAAAGTGGTGAATGTTGTGTTTGTTTTTAAACTGTATGACCAAATATTAAGAGAATAAGTCCTTGAATTTCATAATCTTCATCTTCAGTATTCATGGTGGGGTGCATTTCACTGGAGTCTCTACTGCTCTTAATTTTTACAAACAACTAGGAAAAAATCATACTGTCATGACCAAAGGAAAGCATTACTCTGTACTAACAGTTGATAAGCAATTGATCTTCAAATCCACCTTCAAACCCATTATCTGTAGTTTACAGACTTATATATAGGCTCTGAATATTGACATTTGTGAGTTAGGACATAGTACTGTCATTTTAAGTCATTTGGTGTTCCTCTACCTTTCTTCCTGTAAGAAAAATGGGAGAAAAAGTAACCTCTTTTGTGGATAAAATAATGTGCTTTCTTTACTGTACCAACATCAAAAGTTTTATTAAACTCATAAGCATAGAGAACAGTTGGAAAAAAAATAGGACTTAAGAATTATATAATTATATATAATTATATAACCCAATTGGGTTATATAATAACCCTTTCCATGATAGTTATGATAGTTTGGTTTTGTGTGTGTGTCTGTGTGTCTGTGTGTATGTGTCTGTGTCTGTGTTTTAATGTGGAAGATCATGGCTGACAAAAAATTAAAAAAATGTATAGGTTATCACTAACTAGTGGTAAAAGTTGATCAGCAATGAGGTGTATTAGTTATTGAAGAAGCTGTTGAATATCCTTTACTGGTAGTATATCTATGTATACATAGTAGTCCATATTACGCTATCAACATATATTTAGGGTGGTGTTACTTATTACCTTTCCTTAAGGTAAACATCTTCATTTATCTACTCATTTTCTGTGGTTGCATTCCCATTCTGGACTTGTGCTAAGGCCATAGTAATCTCAGTGTCTCTTGAATTATTTGGATGGAATGATCTTCAGGTTGTTGTTATGTCTTTTGCAATGATTAGCCTAGAGAAATAGGGATGGAAATGACATTCTTTTGCCAGAGAAGAAAGGTTTGACAACCCCCCCATTCCCTCTGATTGCTGTGTTCTGAGATTTGAAGGGATAGCTATTTGGAGCCAGGGATTATCTGATCTCCAGTCAAAGTCTGATATTGGTCTCCTCTTGGTAATCCTGCTGCCTTACTAATTTGGAAAGAATAAGGATGTCTCACAGCAACCTCATCAAGTTTTCCTGTATTTTTAAAAATAAGTTATTTATCCTTAACATCTCCCAGACACCCTACTGAATGTGTTTTTGGCCATCGCTGTGGACAATTTGGCCAATGCTCAGGAGCTGACAAAGGTAAGGACTATGTTTTCAGGGACCCTACTGTCCCAAAGTGCCAACTGTGCCAACAATCCCAACCTTGTGACCCTGTGGTAGTCAGGTAGGTATTGTCAAGGTGCAACATACAAGGTGGTTGTCTGAACAGACACACCAACTTCTGCTTCTTACTGCTATGAGCATTTTTTCTTTATTAAATATACCTCTCATGGATCAAAGAAGTATAGGGTATAGAAATGTTGTAGATTATTAATATTGCAAAAATTCTCTCAAATTGGCTCACTCACATCAGCCTTAGCTAAGAAAAAAAAAACTCTTCTCTTTTTTGGGTTAGCTTCCCCTCTGTCAGTCCTAAACCACATTCTTATGGAGTTAGACATAAATCATAGTAAATAGCTTTACTTTTGCCAACAATTTCCCAAAATATTGGAATATGAATTAGTTTTTAAAGGAAAAGATTTCCATTTTCCGGCTATGAGAGCTAAAAGGTTGAACCTTTTATTCTCCTATCCAACTTTCCTACCACCAGTCAGAAGGGAAATGGGAAATGAAATCGTAAGATGGGTGAAGTGGAGCTGGGTTTTTTCTTGGTCAGTGTTCTGAGGAAACTGATGGAAGACAGGTACTATGGACTAGGTTCAATAATCTTACCAACTGCTCCAGTTTCTGGTTTCCAGTCATATTTCCATGCCAGTTCACTCCCTATGGTCATCCCAGTTTCATATCTGCCTTCATGTATTTTCTACTACAACATGGGCTTTCAACTCATTTTGATTTCCTTGCTTTCTTTCACCAGGGCAGCACCCAGTACCCCATTCATAGAATCAAAACTTGAAGAGCTGAAATAAATTTCAGCAGTCAAATAGCTTAGACCACATTTGTCCACTTCTTTCAGTTGATCCTCACATGACTTGAACTTATGTCCCTTTGATTTTCTTCTGGGCACTTTCTAGCTTATCAATGTTGCTCTTAAATTATGGTATGCAGAACTTAACACAACACCTCAAATGAAGTCTAACAATGGCAGCACACTAAGACTATCACCTCCACATTCCTGAAGGCAGTACCTCGTAAGGCAAGAACACATTAGCTTTTTTTTTGGCCTTTGTATAACACTACTTGCTTATATTAAACTTGCAGGCAATTAAAACCTCCAGATCATTTTTGTTGTTTGACTGTATCTCCACCATCTTGTGCTACTGCAGTTGTTTTTTATCCAAGTGTAAAACTTTATATTTATCACTATTGAATTTGATTTTGACCCTATTACATTTTCTCCAACCTCTAACCTGTCAAAATCCTTTTGGATTCTGAATTTGTAGCCCGCTGTGCTAGCTGTCCCACTTACCTTTGTACTGTATACAAATTTGATGAGTAAGTTATTTAGGCTTTTATTTATGTTATGGATTAAAATGTTGAATAGCACAAGGTCATGAACAGATTCCTGAGATACTCCACTGGAGACCTTTTGCCACACTGACATTGAATTCCTCAGAACCGTTATTTGAGTCTTACCATCAAATAAGTTTTGAATTAATCTAATGGCATTATCATCTAATCTATATCACTCCATTTTCCCCACAAGAATAGTATGAGACACTTTATCAAAGCTTTGCACCAACACCAGCATCAGAAGGAACATAAAAATATTGATTTGGGCTCAAAATTAAACATCATACAGACACATGAGTAAATTAATATTTCTCGGCATAAAATTCGCATTCTCTCTTTGTGAAATAATATTTTTGAGTGGGTACAAAAGCCAAGAAATATCTTTCAAATTAGAAGAGAGAAAGAAATCTTGTCCAGGGATTCAGACAGGTACCCCTGTCTGATCTGGGCAAGAAATGAGAGGGAGCTTTGGTCCTTCCCATCTCCTGCCTAGCCTGAAGAACATGGGGAAAGCAAGGAGAGAGCACTGAGAGGTGAAATACAGATGTGGTAGTAGTAGCAGGAACCAAATTCTTCCCGTGGAAAAGGAATATAGTGGAAGCTTCAGAAAGCATTTTAAGAAGATGTGTTGAAGCCCTTACAGTAGACTTCGTCAAGAAAGAGTAGATATTTCAGGGGTTGCTCTACTTCAACCAGGAAAGAGATCTCTTGAAAAACATGTCCCACAACTGAAGGGAAGAAATCTAGGCCAAAGAAGGAACCTGGGCCCAAAGACAAGTGCAATGGGCTAGGGTCCATAAGTCTAGAGGGATGATATAGTTAACCCCAGGGTGATGAGGTGATGAGTCAAAGTTCTTGTGTGTGGACTTAATGTGGACATGGAGCTCCAACTCGTGTATGTATGTGGTTTTCCATTGCTCCTTGAAGAGAGGAATACTCTCATCTTTGTACTTATATTTCCATGCCTGGCACAGACACTAACACGTAAGAATTTGGCAAGTGCTTATTGATTGATTGATAAATTCTGCCTTGTTACATTGAGACCCTTATGAATAATATTTATGAAAAGTTGGCTTCTTAGAGGGACTCCAAAACAAAGTTAGGGAAGGTAGTTGTGGGGGAGATCTGTAACTACCTTAACAGTTAAGTTGAAGATAAGAGAAAGAAATCAGACTTGAATTAAGGTTAGAGATAGATCAAAGAGAGATTATTTGGGCACAAAGCTCCTGAATGAGAGATCTGATTTTAGAATGTACTGGAAGGGGAAATGAATATTTATTGTTATTATTATTATTATATAAACATTTATTGGAAACAGGCGATACACGTGAGTATTATTCAAACTAAGAAATTGGATGATGATGTGGGGAGACATTAGGAATTCTATTCTGAGCTCTTTTTTAGGATCCAAAGGAAAAAGTTCTTGAAAAAGGGAAGAGGAAAAAATGAAATTAAAATTAAGTTTAAGACATTTGGACTTGAATAAGTTAATGAGATGAACAGGAGGAAGGTCTTTTGGAGGAGAATGGAACCAGATTATTGAAAACCAAGCTGATAGTGGGAACCTAGTGCTGGTTTTTAAAAGAGAAATTGAAGAATGTAGTAGAGGAAAAAAAATTTAACAGTTTACAACTGAATGTGACTGGCCTAACTTGACAATAAAATGGAAGATGATAGAATGGATTTTTAAAACCTCAACAACTTACTATATGCAATAAATATTTAAAACTTGTTACTGTATTACACATTTTGAGTAGGAAAATATATAAGCACTCATGAAGTCCAAGTCTTTCATTTTGCAAAAGAAGAAACCGAGGCCCAGAGAAGTAAAGTGATTTGTCCATACCCAAATCCAGTGTTCTTTTCACTGTATCGTGACATGTATACAGAGAGGTTTTTAAAAAAAGACTAATAAAATAATAAAGCATTAGCTTAATTTATCAAAAAATAACAATTTATAAAATAAAGAATGAAGTAAAATCACAATGAAGAGAGGAAATAAAAAAGAAATTTACAAAATATACCACTCTTTTTACTTAAAAAAAAAAAAACTTGACAAGAATAGGCATAAAAGACCCTTCTTTAATACGATAAAAAAGTATACATCGAAAACCCAAACTAGGATTATTTTTCAGTTCAGAAATACTGGAGTCTTCCTCATTAGCCATTGATATAAAACATACTTCCCCCTTTCTCTGTTCTCTTGATATAGTATCAAAAAGAGAGAGAAATTAAGGAAATAAACATCAGCATTACCAAAAAAATGAAATTATTTGGTTTAAAGGCAAAATATATGGTATAGTGGAAGGAGAACTGTCCTTACAGTCAGTCAGATCTGGGTTGACATCCTAGTTCTTCCAAACACTGGCTGTGAGACCCTGAGCTTTTCCTCTGATCTCTTAGTGCCTCCAGGCTATTCTCTTGCAGAGGAGATGTTGGTCTGCCTTGGCAGAGAAAATTACTGACCTTAAACTTCCTAAACCAATGAAATCTTTGTCTTCATTTAAAGGAGAAAGATGCTCTAAATAATTACTGAACAAGCTGATCAAGTTGATTAATAGCTTTAGTAAAGTAATAAGATACAAAATGAGTCCTGAAATATCATTAGTGTCTCTTCATGTTTTTTTAAACAAAAACCAGGAAGAAATGATAATAAAAAGACAAAGTCCTTTCAAAACAACAACAAAATACCTAAAGCACATGGGAGTTAACCTGACAACACAAACAGAACTTCTATAGACACCAACATAAAATATCTTACAGTAATATAGAAAGACCTAAATAGTTGGAAAGGTCTTTGCTAATCTTGTTAATACCAACATATTGCCATCTGAGTTAGTCAGCACATTTAGTTCCATACCAATCAAACTGCCAAGGAATTATTTTAGAGCATTACACATAATAATAATAGTTAATTTGGAGGAACAAAAGAAAAAATTTCAAATAAAATAATGAAAAAGGGAATGAAATATTTCTTACCTGATCTCAATTTTTATCATAAATCAGTAATTATGAAAACTATCTGATACTGGTTAATACATAGAGGAAAAAAATAGATCAATGGAATTAACTGTCAAGACAAACAAGACCTAGAAGCAGAATGAAAATAGTGGTTGAGTGTTTGATAAACAGAAAAATACAAATTATGTGAGGAATTATTCCCTGTTTGATAATAACCCCTGTGAAAATGGAAAAGCAATTTGACAGAAAATTGGTTCAAGTCAGCAGTTTTTACCATATATCATATTAATATCCAAGTGTATAAATGAGACAAATATAAAGGTCACAGTTATAAAAAAAGCAAACAGAAAATAATAAAAAGTTATATCTCTTACACTTATGATTAGGAATAACATATACAGCCAGAGAGTAGATAGAGACTTTAAAAGACAAAATAAACAATTTGATTTCTATGAAATTTAAATTATCCAAAACCACTTCAGCTAGAATAAGAGAAGCAATGAGTTAAAACAAAATATTAGCATCAAGCATCTCTGATACAAGTCTGATATTTAGAATCCATAGAGAATTAACACAAATGTAGAAGACTAAAAAGTACATAACACAAATACAGAAGAGAAAGAGCTATTCTCTAATAGATGTGATCAAGGGGAAGAAACAAGTTTGATATTAGGAAACATAAATTGTCAGCAACCACAGGGAAAAAATGTCCCAAATCACTAATCATAAGAGAGGTGAGGTATCATATCATACCCATAAAATTGGCAAAGATCGCCAAGGACAGAAATGGTAAATGTTGGAAAGACTACAGGAAGACAGTTATACTAATACACCGGTAAAACTGTGAATTGGTTCAACCTAAACATTCTGGAAAGCTGTTTAGAATTGTGTGTGAAGAGTTACTAAATTATTCATAGACTTTGACTCACTGATATAGCTGGTGGGCATATTATTTTCCCCAAGGAGGTCAAAGAAATAAAAAAGTAAGAAAGGTCCATGTATACCAAAATATTAATAGAATTACTTTCTGTGGTAGCAAAAAGCCAGAAACACAATGCTGTCCATTAATTGGAGAATGGCTGAACAAAATGGAATTTGTAAACATCATGACATGATATTGCATGATAAGGAATTATTAATATAAGTAATTCAGAGAAATATGAGAAACCGTATATGAATTGGCTAAGAACAAAGTAGATATACTCAAGACAGCTCTGTATACGGTGTTTACAGTAATGCAAATGAAGACAACACTGAAGAATATCAGAATTCAGGCCAAATATAGTGATCAGTGTTGATTTCAGATAACAAATATTAAACGTACTTCCTTCTTCTCTGTTAAGGCTTTGCTTGTATATATGTATATATATACGTATATTATATATAGTACTATTGCTTACGTATATATGTGTGTGTGTGCGTGCATATTATATATATATATGTGTAAGCAATAGTACTATTGGTATAGTTTGTTGAAAAGTGATAAACTTTTGAAAACAAAGTTCAAAAATAAAATATTTTAAATAAAAATAAATAAAACAAAAGGATTGGACCAAACAATCTTCCATGTTCTCCTCTGACGTTTGCTATCTGAATAGCCACATGTGGCTTTTCACTTGTTCCAATGTGAGATGCATACTTCACTCCCTCTAGTTCTTAAATAGCATTTTGGAGCAAATCCAAACTTTGAAGCTTATGATAGAAGGAATGGTAGTCTTGGAGTTCAAGGTCTGTTCTTTAAACTCTGATTCCACCATTGATCAGGGACCTTGGCAAGTCCCTTAACATTTTTATGACTTACTTTCCTTATATGCAAAATGAAAAGGTCGGCCTAGATGATCTTTGAGGACTTTTCTTTTAGGCTATGATCCCATAATTCTAGAGGTTGGTCCAGTTTCTCTCCTTTTTCTGTTACTTGCATAATTCCATTGGTCAACAAAGCATCTTCTAGAAGCTGACAAGATCCAAAGAAGCAGTTCTCCAGGAAAGAAATGATCTCCTTTGTATTTCATGGCAAAAGACAACTTTGTTTTCTGTGTAGGACGAGCAGGAGGAAGAGGAGGCCTTCAATCAGAAGCATGCCCTACAGAAAGCCAAGGAAGTCAGCCCAATGTCTGCACCTAACATGCCTTCTATTGAGTAAGTTGACTATCCATGCCTCATTGACAGGTGACCATCCCTCCCTGACTCTAGAGAATCTGACTCGGGGTGTCAGGGCTTCAGTTTAGATTTAGAGACCATCCACTTGAGACCAGAATAGGTCTGAGTCTCCAAAATGGGAGGGAAAGGTAGTAGAGAAAGGGAGAGTCTTTAACTGATTGCAGAATTTCAATTCCTTCCACATCCTCAGCTGTACCATACATTTTGCTTCTGATGCCAAGAAGTATGTGAAGAACAACGGAAAGATGATATGTGGCCAAAGGGGGTTGGCAGGAGCTTTTGTCAAGCACTGCACCATTCTGCCCTGCCCTGAGGAGGTATCTGAAGCTTATGAGTGGTGGGAGGGAAATCACAGAGGCCTTATAACTGAATTACAGCGTTAGCAACACCTGTGAGCTGGTGCTGGACAGGGCAGAAGCAGTATTGATAGCTTCTGCTCAACAGGGGTGATAAGGGTATACATATGGACACACTCTCTAATTCAAAATGTTCTTATTCCACTGTTGTCTTTGGAGTCTCAGGCTCCTCCATACCTTTCATGCTTCTGAGTGAGATGAGGGGCCTTCAGAGATGTTTTTGTCAGGAGAGGGGACCAAAATAGCTCATTGTTTGAGGGAGAAGACTCTCCCTGGACTTTCTGGATAAATGTCTTGGAGCACCAGAACAGAGATTGTGTTGAGAAGGGACCTCAAACATATATGTGTGTGTGCATGCATGCATGCGTGCGTACGTGTGTGTGTGTGTGTGTATATGATAAGCCCTGGAGTCTAGGAGACAAGAACTGGGACTCTTCCAAAATTAGGATTTTTTTACTTCAGCCATTCAGACCCATGATCCTAAGGGCCTAGTCCCAAGTCAGCATCACCATCATGTCTTTATCCCATTTACCTGTCCATCCTCCCATCGAAATGAGAAACATTGAGCTAGGGAATAGCAGCCAGACTAATTATTTGGGATTTAGTTTGTTAGAAGAATGTGGGGTTATTTCTCTGTCTTGAGACTCCCAGCTCTGAAGGCAGATCATGCATTGGTTCCATAGATTAAAGAGGAAGGAAGAAGACTTTCCTATCACTCCAGTTGTACCTTCTGGAGTCTTCTTTTTATGTCTTGCAAAAGAACTTTTCCCAATCTTGATCTAAGGAGGCCTGAGTGTGAAGAATGTAGTTGGACAAAGCTGCCAGAAAAGAATGACTTCATGGCACTACCGTTTGGTGGTCAGCATTAAAACCACAGAGGGAAGATGACAAACAAACATGAGCTGGACAGTGTGTATTAGGAAATTGATGATAAGGATGAAGATTTTTAGAAGATGCAGAGCAATCCTTACTAAAAGGATTTATTCTGTGAAATTTGAATTCAGTCAAAGGGCTGTACTTGAGGACCTATAGGGCCACATGTGACCTTGAGGCTCTAGATTTTCCATTCCTGTCCTAGACCTTTGACTGTAATTGTAAGTTCCATGTGTATCAATGGCTGTTCCTTATGTAAATTAAAGCAAAATATATCTATCAGCTCTTTAGGCATGCCCCTTACTGGGTTGGTGTGTACCTTAATGTCCATATAGGAACAGAGCAGTTGAAGAAACTTTGGATTATTCAAGAAATTTGGCTTCTCTTGATTTTGCATCTACTTTCTATGTTCTTTTGGGATTATAGGATCATAGAGTCATGTGATACAGGGGAAAGAGTGTTGGCTCTGCCTTCAGACAACTTGTGATAGTATCTCAGCTCTGCCATTCACTTTCTCTGTGACAAATTCTGTAAACTCTCTGTGCCTCGGTTCTCTCATGTGTAAAATGGAGATGATAACAACTCTCCTGCCTTCTTCATAGGGTTATTTTGTGGTTTATATGAGGGTTATGCCTTAATGGAATTACCACGTTAAAGGTGTGGAGAATATGTGAATGCATTTTGACAGTACAATGCAAAAAGAATGTGAGGACTCGATGTGAATGTGAGTGAGAATAGATATGAATTTGTACGTGGAGGAGTATGTGAAGTATCCATGTGTTTGTATTTGACTCTAAGGTTTTATGTGCTCCTTGCCTGGTCATTCTCTCTGAGTGAGTGTGAATCTGCTTCCATGTTTCTATATTCTTACACACATATCTTTGTGTGCCTGGGCATTAGGATTTCTGAAAATTTGCAAATAGATGGATGGACTAGTGCTTTTCTTAGTGGATATGCATGCTGGCTGACTAAAGTTCTGCTTTTGTTTCTATGTGACATGTATTACATCTTTTTTCTCTAGTCGTACATTGTTACTGCCTTGTTCACCTGCAGGGGAGGTACTCAATCATCTGAATATAACAACATGTTCATATTAATTAGTGTACAGATTATAAGTGCATGTTTATTTATAGATACATTAGAATTTGAGTTCTCAGTTCTGTAGAAATTTATACTTCATACTCCCAGGGTTTTTCCAAAATCCTTTCCTCGTATTTCTTCAAACCATATCATCTCCAACTCCAGACTTTTGTTTTGCTTTTTTTTTTTTTGCATTCTTGAGGGGGGGAAGGAAATGAAGCATGGCATTTTCTCAGAACATTCTTCACTGTTGGGTGACAGGGCTCCCAGGAAGGGAACAGCATCCACAAACCTCCCAATATGTGAAATATCACATTTTGGAGCCTAGTACTTGCCTACAATACCTTTACTTCAATGGCCCATACTCTTCTCTTTGAAAAGGATGATGTACTGTCCTTCTTGTAAGGAATATGATGCTACTAACCCATCAGTAGGATATGCTCTCTGAATTACTATTTTTGCCTTTTGTGATATAATGGGTTATGTTGACCAGGGTAGGGGGTGGCTATGCAACCATGTCTGACTCTTTGAAAGGTTACTCAATCTAGAAGGAAATGAATCCCATGCCATTGGCTCCATTAGCCTGTCAAGCTGATGAGCCATTTGGGGTTCATTTGTAATTACCTCTTTTCCTCCAGTATTCATATGACATGTGCATGGCTATACCTAAAGTGTTCACTTGAGTGCTTTGAGAGATTGCAAAAGGGTATGATTTGGGAATGACATGTCTACGGGTGCATAGGTGTGTGAATGTGCCTTGTTACACCGGATATGATTGTGAATATATTTAAGAAGTTTATAAGGTATCCAAAATAAGTTTCCATGTATATACATTTGGGTGAAGATAACACTGCCAGTATGGCATGTTGTTTTAGCATCTGAGTTCATATATGGTATAGAATGTTATAAGCGTTTTGCCTGTGCATGTATATTATTAAGACAGGAGCCATGTATTTGCAGATAGTTCTAGGATCCAAAGTTTACCCTTTGAAGAATTGGGGAGTTGGGTGAATTGGGTGACTACTAAGGGCCCAAAGCAAGCATATAAAATATGTGTGTACATGAGGAGAGGCCTGCCTCCCTCTTTGGAAATATGTTGGTCTGTGTGGGGATTTTAAAGCTGGGGTGAACTGAATCTGTCCATTTTTCTTTCCCAGAAGAGACAGAAGGAGGAGACACCACATGTCGATGTGGGAGCCACGCAGCAGCCACCTGTATGTGTGTACATGTTTGTGTGTTGTGCGTGGTCATGTGTGGTTACAGGAACAATGTCATCTTTGTCCTTGCTGTGGACAAAATGGTACAGCGGGTGTGTGCATCTCAATGGGGATGTGATCTGTGTACAGGTGTTTATGTATGCATCACTGCATACCTTTCAGCGTGTGGGTATGTCTGTGTGCATTTAAGGCATATAGGCTCATATGTTGTTCTCCATTCCTTTGGCTTATGAGTGAGCATATGTTGGTACATACGTGTAGGTGGGTCTGCCTCCTTAGAATATGCATTTGTGTGTGCTACATATGTAGGTGTGAGTATAGATGTGTGTGAGTGTGTTTGATCGTCATAGTTTGTATGAGTGGGCCCATATGCTATTTCTGTGCATGTGGGTCCAGGTGGACATGGCCATGTGGGAGCCTATTCTCATGTGCACTTCTGTACCTATTCGTGTATGTGGGCTCTTTTGACCACGTAAATGTCTGTAGAAGGCCCCTGTGTTGAAATGCCCAGTTGTAGTTCATTTGACAGCAGGAGGCATTGATGGATCATACCAGACTAGCACCCAAAGGTTCAGGTGACTCTCCTTTGGCCTTGGGTGGCACTGCTAGCCAGGTCTGCTCATTTGGGAGGAGAGGGATGCATGCTATAACTACATATAATGTTATGACACCCACTACACTCCAATTCTGACCCTACTTGTGCTTAACATTGTACTTTTCAGTCTTTATTGCCTGGTGGCATACCACATCTGGTGGCATTAATAATTGTGAAGCAGCACCCCAGTTAAGGGCCAGGGCAGATGGGAAGAAGAGATGGTATTGGCCAGAACTGAGGATTAGATTGGGGTAAGACTGAGATACATGAGGGTAAAATATTCAAGTGGATGAAAGGAAAGAGAGAAGGGAAATGACAATGAGACAAGTCAAGGTAGATGATGTATGGCAGACAGGATGGATTCCCATTTCCAGAGGAATATGGACCTCGACCCTGGAGTTGGTGGTTCTCCTGTACTTCCCTACCAGAGCTTCCCAATCTTCCTCCTTTGTGAATGCAAAGACATCATGCTGACAAAAGTATCCCTGGCACATGAGTTTCGAAGCATTCCACATTTATTCACATGCACACGCAGTTTTGTTTTCTTTTTTTTTATGGCTCCATGGGCTTGTGTCTTAATGTGCTTCACGTTTACAGGTCCTGGGCTCTCTCACATTTGTCCGTCACCATGCACCCCACCCTGTACCTGCCCCTTGAGGGATGCCTCAGGGCCCCATGCTTGCTGTCTGCCTTGGCTTATGCCCTTTAAACTCTAATTCATCCCTTTGACTTATTCCTCTTTATCAGGAGGGAGAGGAGGAGACGTCACCACATGTCTGTGTGGGAACAGCGTACCAGTCAGCTGAGGAGACACATGCAGATGTCCAGCCAGGAAGGCATCAACAAGGATGAGCCCCCTCCCATGAATCCTCTCAATCCCCTCAATCCCCTTAGCCCTCTCAATCCTCTCAATGCGCATCCTAGTCTCTATAGGAGGTCCAAGCCTTTAGAAGGTCTGGGACTAGAGAAGTTTGAGGAGGAACATGGAAACCACGGGGACTTTCATAAGGGGGACGGGATGCAACAATCAGAAGACCAGAAGAGTCCTGTGTCTAGACCCAAGAGGGAACAGCCATGGCCCTCTAAGTCATGTCATGGAAACTGTGACCCAGCAGAGCAGGAATCAGGAGCTGGAGAGGCAGTGGTGGGCTTTGAGGAGCGAACTCGGCACCGACAGAGTCAGCGCCGTAGCCGACACCGCCGAGTCCGGACCGAGATGAAGGAACATGCCACAAGTGCTGAAAGCAGGTCTGGGAGCCAGGAGAGAGGCCTGGAAGAAGGAACAACAACTGAAGGAGAGAAGAACAGGAACTCTAAGGGGAGTCAGGAGGGGAAGGAGATCTCTTTTCATGAAGAAGAGAGAAGCAAAGGGTTAAAGAGGTAAGATGAAATCATGCTTTGAACGGGGGTGGCATTGACTGTACAAGATGGCCTTGCTTTCATCTTTTCTCTATTCCTGGCTTAATATGTGACATTGGGCAGTCATTATACTTGTCTGTGATTCAAATTCCCCACTCACAAAATGAGGATAAAATATATTTTTCCTTCCTACCTCACCAAGTTGTTATGGCAATAAAATGAAATAATAGAAAGGAAAACATTTTGAAAATAACTGCCATACTTTCTTAGTCCTGTTTCCCAGTGTTTGCTATCCCTCATAGTATGAATGTAAAAAGATATGAATATCTGCCTCTGGCTCTGCCTCTAGCATACACACTCCAAGTTTACCCCACATGCAGATATGATCAGTGAATCAATCAATAAATTTGTTTGGATGTTCTAGAAGCTGGAAATTCAAAGACAAAAACCCCCAAACACAACAAAACTCAAAACAAAAACATCCAGGTCTTCAAGGGCCTTCTATCGTATTGGAGGAAACAACATGTACACATATAAATAAACATAATACATACAAAGTCAAGCAAACGAAAGGGCCCCATAATAACTGGTGAACTCACTGAGAATACAGAAAAAGAGAAGATGGCTCAAGACAGAGCCTTGTGGTATGCCTGCATTTAGGGTTGGAGAAAGGGATGAGAAACAAAGAAAATGGAGAAAGAGTAGCTTGAGGGTGGAAGGAGTAGCCAGTGTTAGCTGTAGAAAGGTCAAGAGGGATGAAGAAAGAGAAAAAGTGATATTTAGCCATTAAAAGAATATCAGTAATTTTGAAGAGAAGGATTTCAGTTGATTGCAAAGGTCATAAGCTAGATCGCAAGGGTATGAGAAATGAGCAGAAGTAGAGGCAGATTTTCCTAAGAGTTTGTCTATGAAAGGAAGAAGAGATATAGGATGGACAATAGCTTTAGAGTTTATTAGGGGCAAGGTAGTTTTTTAAGGACATGGGAACCATGACAATGTTTAAAAGCAACATTCAAGTAGATAGGGAAAGATTGAAAATTAGAGTGGAAGATGTGTAAAGAAGCAGTCTGCTGGAGGATGTGGAAAAGAGTGAGATAAAAGACAGATGTAGAGAGAATGGCCTTATTAGTGAGAAATGTTACCTTTTTATTTGCAACTGGAGTAAGACAGAATAGGATGGGAGATGACGTGAGGTAGTTTTGAGATGCTGAGTAAGGGAGAAAAGGGAGATTATGACAAATATCTTCTGTTTTCTCAGTAAAGTGTTAGGTGAGGTCATCTGCTGAGAAAGGAAAGGGAGGTGTGGGAGGCTTGAGGAGAGAAGGGAATTGCTTGAACATCCTCTGTGGGTAGTGTGATAGTCACTTAGGGAATAGTAGAAAGACTGCCATGAAGAAATGCATGTCAGTTGAGGTTAGATAACACAGATTTGTAGTGGACCCTGCTTACAAGGTTGTGTAACTTCCTTCTGTAAGATGCCAAAGCCCCTGCATAGGAGGAGGGTCGTGGTGGGCGTAACTCCTGCTTGGAATTTGTTAAGATATGAGTGACAAGGACAGTGGGAAAAGAAATGTGAGAGTCAAGGACAATATAAAACTGAAATGGTTAACTCAAGTCAAGATTTGGAAGGGAACAAAGTGAATTCAGAGCAGGGGTGACAGCCTGGTATAACACTGTGGCTGGAAAGATTAGTGGTCACTGTGAGGAAGCAAAATAAGCTTAGGAAGAGTGAGGCCCTGGGAGTGATGGAATGATAGAAGATTGTGGTGAGGGAGAGGAATGTCAGGGTTCTTTATAGTGGAAATGGAACACATCCCTAGTGTGATAATAAGACCAAGGGTGTGATCATTTCTGTGTGTGGTTGAGGTAAAGTGAAGGAGAAGACATTGAGAGGTAGAGTTTGATTAACTGAGAAGTCAAAGTGTTTGAGGGAACAACAGTATGTATATTGAAGTTTGGAAAATAAGGCTATGAGCTGAGTACTCAGTTCCCTGATTCCTCAATGAAATCAAATGAAAAAAGAATTGTGAAGAAGAAAGACTGGAAATGCTACATTTCACTTAAAGTCTACATCCTGCCTTAGGTTGGAGTTAAAGTCAGGAAGACCTGAGTTCAAATCCTACTTTATACACTTGGTAGCTACATGACCTCAGGCAAATCATTTAACAGCTGCCTCAGTTTCTTCATCCGTGAAACAGAGATAATAATAGCCTCTACCCTTCAGGGTTATGAGGATAAAATGAGATAATATTTGGAAAGCAATTTGCAAACCCTAAAATGCTATAGAAAGTATTATAATATTTATTATAATTGGAGAATTGCACAGGGAGGAAGTCCAAGGTGCCAATGTAAAATGGCATCAGAGCCAGGCAGAGAACCCTAATTCAGAATTCTTACTTCAAATCCCATGCTGCCTTTGTGGGAAGAGCCTTGTAATACCAATATCATTTTTGCTGTTGTTGTTGAGGGCAGGATTTAAAATAGATTTTTATTGGTAACTTTATCTGTACCACAATCATCAGATTTTTCTTCCTTGTAAATATTATTCTCATTTTACAGATGAGGAAAACGAGATTCAGAGTTAAAGGACTTGCCCAAAAACACATGGCTAGGAAGGCGGTGATGATAGTGGTGATGTTGGAACTTAACATGGGATTTTTGGGTCCAAATGCAGTACTCAAATATCCTATGGTGGCCCCAAAGCAGAGATGGGAAACTCGTTGCTAAGTGGTACAAAGGACAAAACCAAGAAATAATCATTTGTCATTCCAATGCCCCAACCTCATGAGTGGCTGAAGTAATTCTGTGTGGAAAACCAAGGAATAGGAATCATCATTTAGCCAAAAACTTCTAGCTCTTATCTGTCTTATGAAATGTTGTTTTCCCTCACAGTCTATAATTCTCTTCCTTTTTTCTATATATATTTGCTTTCTTCTCAAATGCCAGCTTCTTCTACTTCCTCCTCCCTGACTCCAGACTCAAAGTCTCATGAATCCATTGATAAGGGATTGAAAAACATGTCATGTAATTTTAGAATAAATTAAGAGAGATGTAAATAGTCAAATGCCTCTGTGATCTCATCATTGTGGATCCTTGTGCTTCCACCTTCCATCTGTGTGACCTTTTACAAGTCACTTAATTTTGTTAAACCCCACTTTCTTCATCTGTTAAATAAGGGGGTTGGACAGAGGAAGTCCAAACTGCTTCTAAATCTTTGATTTTGCAGTCCTAAATTCTATCCAGATAGAAATCATTACCCAGACATGCTTGCCTAAGCTCAAAAAAGGAAATGGGCTGGTACCATGGTGAAAAAGAGGGATGGAAGGTGGAGAGTCCATATTTCCATTAGGGGCCTTATCATGTCCAGAGATAACAGGGAAGAGACACAGAATGCCCATGAGAATGCATGCAGTGGTCCCATTGGATTCTGAACTGGTCAGACCACATCTAGATTATTGGATTCCATTCAGGATTCCATCCAACACCACCTTTTAAGAAGGACATTAACAAACTGAAATATATCTTGAGGAGGGAGATCTGAATGTTGAGAGGATAGGAGGCCATGTATGGTATACAAGAACTGACTAGACAAACTGAAAATGTCCAGCCCAGAGAAGAGAATGATTGTTATGGGCAACTTTGTGTTAGATGGTAAGTGATGGTAGATGGTACATATTTGAAGTATGGTCTTTTGGAAGACAAATTAAATTTTATTGGGCTTGACTCAGAAACTAGAATTAGGAGTTGTAAGTGGAAGTAACAGAGAATGAGTATTACTATAAGGAAGAGTGTCCTAACAACCAAAGGGCTCCTTGAGGCTAGTGAATGACCAATCGTCCGTGATATTGTGGAGGGGATTGCTGTTCAGGCATGGGTTAGACTAGGTGCCCAGTGAGATCCCTGCCAAATTTGAGAGTGTGTGATTCTTCTGCCAATGTCCCCAGTCTAGAAATGAGCTTTCATTCCTTTTTTTAACCCCCAAATCACCACACCTTTTCCTCCTTTTCATTTTTTACTCTCCCCCCACTTTTCTTCTCAGAGCAAACAGCCTTTTGGTTACTGGAGGCTGTGGGCTGTCAACACCTGCTGATGATATAAGGACCCCCCTGGTCCTCTCTCCTCCAGAGCTAGAAACAGGAAAGGACACCAGCCTGACAGAGCAGGAGCAGGAGGGTACCAGTGAGCAAGCTCTGCTGGAAGACGTGCAGCTGGATGTGGGCCGGGCCATCAGTCGCAGTGAGCCTGACCTTTCCTCCATGACAGCCAACATGGAGAAGGGCACGGAGAGCACTAGCGTTGCCGTCACCATCCCTGACGTGGGCACCTTGGTGGACTCCACTGTGGTGCACAGTAAGGACATTCTCCTACCCTGTTGATTTATTTACTGTTACAGGCCTTTCTCTGTGATCTGTTTGCTCTTTTCTCCTGATCATTTAAATCCTGGGGGTGTGGGAATGGGAGCAATGTATGCTGGAGTTCACTCCATACTCAAACTAATCAAAACCAAAGGCAGAGAGATGACGTAACTTCCCCAAGGTCATAGAGGTAGTCAGAGGCTGCATCAGTGCTCAAACCTAGGTTTCTAGCAGTTCAATTCTTTTTGTTTGCTCTATCATGTTCACCAAATGTAGAAGCAGCACTGGGATGGAGGTCAGGAAACCTGGAAATTCCAATGCTGCTGCCTGACTTTGGACAGCTCTTTGTGCCTTAACTTCTTTATCTATAAAATTAAAGGTGGCAGGAAAGTGGTTTCTAAGGATCCTTCCTTAGAAATTATATAGAGTATAGAAACTCTATTTCTATAGTTAGATTAAATAGCCATCCCTGGAAACTTCCCAGAGTCCTCACATAGTCATGCAATCTCTTATTCACTCTTCCAAATTCCCCAGGTTAGGAGACAGATATTAATTACCATTATAACCCAGAAAAAGGAAATACAGAAATAAAATACTCCCACCCAGAGAATCTGTACTCTAAATTCCCATAATTACTAGACAATTTCCAGAGTGTCTTTTTTCTTTCCTTATTTTCTTCATTACTTTTTTCTTTTCTGCTCCAGAACTTTTTTTCACTGCTCCTATCTCTCCTTTACTCTCCTCATCTTTTTTTCCTTCTGTCTCCTATTGTCCTTTCTGTTATTTCAGCTTCTTATGCATGGTATAGTGCAAAGTGACTTGTTTTTGGAATCAGAGGACATTGAACCAAATTCCATCTTTGATAATTGTTACTTGAATAATCTTGGGCAAGTCACTTCATCTTGAGAGGTCTCAGTTTCCTCACCTGTAAAACTAGGAATTTGAACTAGATGACCTCAGAGGTTCCTTTCTGTTTTAAATGGATAATCTTATGAATCTATAGACTCCTCCAAAGAATTTTTGAAAAGTGAACTCTCCCCTTACTTATGAATGTCATAATTATCCCACAGGATTTCAGATCTAGCATCTTCTATTTCTATCCAGCTAAAAAGTTAGAAGAATGCTTGATCTTATCTCCCAGGAGAAAGATTTTTAATATTCTTTTTAGATTTTGGAATATGGAATTTAGATTCAGAATTTAAATTTTGGATATTAAATCCTAATCTAACTTAAATGCTATCCTGAGTAGATAAGGATGGAGGCAGAAAAGTGTGCAAGGCTACGGATTGGGACATAAGTGAGACTGTGCTATTGCAAGGCCTTTCTGATGACTCTAGAATCATAGGAATTTAGAGTTGGAATGGACCTAAGAAATTATTTTGTTCAACCTTCTCATTTTATAAATGAGGAAACCTGGGTTCTATGACATTATATAACTTGCCTAAGATTACAAATCTAGTTAGTCACGTGTCTAGAAATCCAACCCAGATTTCCCAGTTCCTAATCCAGTGCTGATTCTACTATGCTGTTGGGGTTAAAGATATTAGAGCTTAATGCTTAATACCATGGGGGGCAGGAGGTTAGGAGTGAGGGGAGATCAGGGCATATTACACCATATTATTACAAATCCCTTTTGGATAACTTCTTGTGACTTAATACCTTATTTGGCAGGATCCAATAGCTTCTCATATAGCATTGTAGCATTGTCTGCAACACAGCTTCATAGAATCCTATCGTAGTCATGCAGTCTCTTATTCAGTCTTCCAAATCCTCCAGGTTAGGAGGATTATAATATAATATGCTATAATATAATATATAGTATAGTAGTACTATAGTATAGTATAGTATAATATAATATAGTATGGTATAATATGATATGATATAATTGATAGGATATGATATGATTGATATATAATATAATTCATATAATATAATATAATAGCATTGTCTATAATATAACTCTGGGTGATCAGACACCTATCCCATTCTGATAGCATTAATCTCTTTTTGGCCATTTTGATTAGCTAGCTCCTTGTTTCCTACAATTTTCCATGTGGTACAGAAGGTTATGGATGACAGGTGACAGACTAATGGGGAGAAAGAATAAGCTTTCTAGCATTTGCCTTAGCTTTATTCTTGTTCAGTGGCTTATGGAGCTTCCATAAGCCATTATGGTGTTTCCCTCACCTACCTCTGCCCAAATGCCTGGGAAGCCGCCCGATGCTCTAGTGCTATTTTGGTAGGTAACATAATTTGCAAATGACCCTATTTGTTTCTCTTGCAGTTAGCAACAAGACAGATGGAGAAGCCAGCCCCTTGAAGGAAGCAGAGATTAAAGAGGATGGAGAAGAAATTGAGAAAAAGCGCAAAAAGGAAAAGAGCTCAAGCACAGGCAAAGCCATGGTGCCCCATAGCTCAATGTTCATCTTCAGCACCACTAACCCGTGAGACACCCTACTTTGCTTTCCTTCCTTTAGGGTGCTCAGGAACAGCTACAGGGGAATAGGGTGGAAAGGGAAGATTTGAGAGGAGAGAAAAACATAGACCTTTCTGGATTTTTCAAATGGCCCTCTGCAGTCTTCTGAGATAAGAGAAAATGTCATTTGTTCATTAGTTGACTTGTAGAATTAAACAATTTATAGACTAGAACCAACCTAAGTAGTGCTTAGAAGCAAGAAAGAATGAGGAATGCATTGAAGGCTGAAAATCAAGACTAAGTAGGGGTCAGCACATCCAGACATTCGGAGTTTACTCCCACTGGCTTCCGATGTCTAAGAAGGCTCAGACATGCTTACACAGAGTTCATGTCTTGGCTGGCATACTGCAGCCTCTAACCAATCTGTTTGCTTTCTCCCACTGAGGCATTAAATGAAAGGTGGCGTCTGGGAAATTAAATTGTGTTCCCTTGTGCTTCATGTTGGCAAAAATCCAGTCCAATGAAGGGGCCTAGAGTCTGGGGAGCCAAGGGGAAGGGCTAGAGCGAGGTGCCAGCTCATTGGTGATTTGGCTGTCCCACAGGATTCGAAGGGCATGCCATTACATTGTGAATCTACGCTACTTTGAGATGTGCATCCTTCTGGTTATTGCAGCTAGCAGCATCGCCTTGGCTGCTGAGGATCCTGTCCTGACCAACTCAGAGCGGAACAAAGTGGGTGAATGGGAACTGCTCACCAACCCTTTCCTAAACTTGGGGTGCCATTCTTCATGTTCACTCTTTTCTCCTATCCTCTCCTCCTTTTCTCTCCTCCTCACCCCACATCCCTTTCCAGAAGCCCTGGGGGACAGATAAAGGAAAAAGACTTGGCAATTTAAAAGATTAATCAGTGGGAATAAAATATTGAGAACTGCTTATATCCCTGGCCTTTGTTAATACCCTTTAATCACAGAACACTATGGCTTATAGCTTCTCAGGATCACACGGAGATTATTTTTTGTGATTAGGCTGCAATACAGAGCTTTCAGGTGTTTGGAGGAAGCAAGTGACCATCAGTGGGGCAAGACATGAGTCCAGCACAGAAATCTGTGTGTATGAGTAAACATCTGGAAATAGAAAAGAATAGGTCAGAGTTAGAAATAATATAGATCTCAGGGACTTTAACTAGGCAGGAATAGAGGAGATAATGAAGGTGAGTCATTTCATACCCAAGAAGCTAATGCCTTGGAGAATGAGATGTTCTTCTAAAAAGAAATGGACTTCAGTCTGAAAAAGGCTATGAAAAAATCAGGAGACTTATGACCAAATGTTTAAGGAGTTTGTAAAGTTAAAAATTATCACAAAGAGGAGAAAGGGAAGAAGGAGTACTCCTGAATATCTGAAGCTAAAAGACAGGTATATCTACTCTGAGAAGAAAGTAGCTGTTTATTCTCCAGGAATGTTGACGTAAGTATATAGGGTCTGTCAAGGGAGAACCATCCAGTAAGAAGAAACAAATAGTGGTGGTTGGTTACTCTCTGCCAAGAGGTACAAACATACATTTATGTTGTGTGGCAACAGTAGAAAGATGTATTGTCTTCCCAGGGAATGTATCCTAGCTGTGACAGACAACTAGCTATCCAGCACCTATCAGACTGGATGGTTACTACCTACTTGTAGTCATTCATGGGGCCACACAAACTGCTGCAAGAAGAAATTGAGAAAGCATTACTGAATATTAGCAAGTGTTGGACAAGAAACTGAAGCCCTCAGGGGCAAAGACAATGTTTCATTCACTGCTTCTGATCTAAATCATGGCTTTCAGAAGGTAGATTTTGGCAGGGAAGGACTCTTTAGAAAGATAGTGCCTGAGAATGGAATTTGACTTTTTTGACCACAGAATAAAATATGAGAGTGATAGGCTATTGCTAAGGACAGGATTGTATCTCTTTAGGTCTGGTAATAATATATTTGCCTGGAGTATATCAGATTTAATCAAAAAGATCTTTAAAAAAGGAAAGGAGAAAGCTTCTACAAATATACACCAAGTTAAATACAATAAAGAGTAGCTATTATACAAGAAGACAACAGTAGTAGGGGCAAACAGAAACTCAGAGGACAGAAAATCCAAGAAAGTAAACAGCAAAAAACCTGGATGGCTATACATAAATACACAAAGTTTGAGTATCAAGCAAGATGAGCTATAAAGATTCTAATGTAAGGGAGCAGGTTGAGATGAGATCTATGATTAGACTCTGGCACTGGAAAGACATAATTTATTTAAAAGGGAACAGAGAATGGAACTCAATAACCTAGTGTTTGATAAACCAGAAAATATAAATTGCTTGGGAAAGAACTCCCTGGTTGACAGAAACTTCTGGGAAAACTGGGAAGCATTCTGGCTTAGACTAACATTTTATATTATAGATCACATTTCAAAATGGACATGTTACCTGAATATTAAAGATGATACAATTTAAAAAATTAAAAGAGAAACAGCTCATATTCCTTTCATAACTATGGGTTGATGTATTCTTACCCAAACAAGATATAAAGGGAATTACCAAAGATAAAATAGATACTTTTGATTCCATAAAACTGAAAAGTTTCTGCACAAAGTAAATGCATCTAGGTTGAGAGGAAAAGGGTTTGAATGAAACTGAAAACTATTAATACCCATATAAAAGGATGTTATAAATCATTAATACTAAGAGAAATGAAGACTGAAACATTTTTTCATATTATACGCAGAAAATTGACAATGATGACAAAAAATAGGCATAGTTAGTGTTGGAGTTACTGTGCAAAGACAGGCTCACTAGTATGTTGCTGGTTGAACTGTGAATCAGTACAACCACTCTGGTAAGCTATTTGCAGTTATGCAAATAAAGTGACTAAAATGCCCATACCACTTGATGCAGATTCCTCTGTTAGACATAGACCCTAAAGAGGTCATTGACAAGGAGAAAGTCCCTATATTCACCAAAATATTTATAGTAGCATTTTTTCTTCCTTAATGATAATTTCATTCTTCAGAAAGTTGAAATAATCAAGGGAAATTTTTGAATCTGATTTTTATCACTATTGAGGAACTGGTTGCTTGGGATACAAATAATGTAACCCTTGGGTATAGGTGACCACTGAAGTTGAAAATATCTGACTAAAAAGGAAAGGAAACCTGCACATAGTCTCGTATACATCCTAGATATTGGAAGAACAGACTTTGAAGCTTTAAGAGAAATAAAAGGCAGAAATTTTATCTTAAAGATGCCATTCTAAAGATATAAAATGAAACAATTTCAGTGAGGAGGAAAAGGGGAGTTGTCTAAAGAGATTGATGTTCATGCACAGAGAACTCTTGGACTAACTTAGTTTTTCAAAATATGTACAACAGATAATAAAGGTCATTTGCTTCATGATGACATAATATGAAACAAGTGTCAGGAATGTGGCGCTCAAAATGTGCCGAGCTTGGTAATGAAAGCCAAAAACAACAAAGAGGAAAGTGTTGGTTTGAGTTCTACATCACCTAGCCGTCTTCAATAAATACAGGTCACTAGGTGAGAGAGTGCTAAAAGACTGAAGAATCAATGACAATAATCTGTGAAAAATTATAAGAACAGCAGAATTACTGAAGTTGTGGAGCAGATCACAGGTTATTCCAAATATAGGATGTGTTTGCAAACTATAGGATGCTGGCCTTCACTTGGATTCCTGGGAAAATTCTGGAACAGGGGTTCTTAATCTAAGCTGCATGAAAACAATATGAAGTTTCTATTTATATGAAATTTCTGATACCTATAAATATTTAAAGAGGAATTAGACTCGTTCTACTTGGCCTCAGAGGGCAGAACTAGGAACAAGTGTTTAAGTTTCACGGAGCCAATGAAAGGGGAATGAAATGAAATGAAAATGAAAGGGAAAGCTTAATGAAAGAGAAATGTTTTAACAATTAGAACTATCTATAAATGGAAGAGGCTGGCTTGAGATGTGTGATGGGTTTTCTCGCCTTGGAGGTCTTCAAGCAAATGCTGATGATCACTTCTCAGGTATGTTGTAGGAAACATTCTTAAAGAGTTATGCATTGGATTAAATGGTTTCTGAAGTTACTTTCAGCTCTGAATTTCTGGATGAGGAGAGGACAATGCTTAGGTTTTTATGATCCCAGGGAAGACTATGCCATTTAATTTTCATCTCTTTCTGTAAGATAATAGTTCTAAACCACTGCTCCATAGTACAAACAATTGAAGATGTGTGGGGGTATACGTGGGAACGTGTAAGTAGCTATAGGTGAGCCTTTTTATGCTGCTGATCAAAGCTCATCTCTGCCCTTAAATTTTTACTGGCTTATTTTGCAGGTCCTGAGGTATTTTGACTATGTTTTCACTGGTGTGTTCACTTTTGAGATGGTGATAAAGGTGAGAATCTTGAAAGAAAGAAGAAGCTCCCTAAGGGTTCAATACTGTTGGGTGGGTAAAGTGGAAAGTCAAGTTGTGGGCTTGAGTACAAGCCCCATGTTTATTCTTCTAATTCTGAACTTGCCCCAGTTGTGCTAGCCATTGAAGGAACTGACATAATGACCCTCATAATCACTTCTCTATCATCGATCTATTCATTTTATACATAAGAAACTGTATGCAATTCCAGACAACCTTCTTGACGTAGGACCAGACTTATTTTGCTCATTCATTTTTGCCAAGAAGATAGAAGAAAGGGACTGGGGGAACTACTTAAGAGGAAATGAAGGGCAATAAATATGTATTTTCTTGTGGGTAATTAAAAATAGCAGAGATATACACCTATGTGGCATGATATAGGTACAATGTTCATAATCAAGAAGACAACATAGGAGGGAGTTCCTTTTCTTCCCTTGGCAATGTCTGTATCATATGCCAAATTGTCTTTGACCCAAGTACAAACTCCCTCTCTCAGGGAAAGGTAGAAAAATGAATGTCAGAAAAGATTCTAGGCAGTCTTTTCGAGGGTTCTTAATAGTTATGTCATGACCAGGTCTCAGTTTGCCTACAGTAGCTCATACTTTACCTGTATTCCAGGTAGAGTCAAATCTGAAAGTTGCAAGGCATGCAACCTCTTTTGGCAGGATCTGTGCATGGAGTTTGAATGGATATACCCTCTTTTCTAGTTTACTGGGGCCAGTACATAAAGTCTTAGGTTACTCATGCCAGAAAGGAGCCTTAAAGATCTAGTCCAAAGAAGATTAGCAAAATGGATAAAACCTATCCTACTCAAAGCTTTATCCAACCACAACTATCAATGTATCAATTAACAAACATGTAAGTACCTGCTATGTACCAGTTAATGTGCTAAGCACTGAAGAAAGAAAAAGAAGTAAAAGACAGCAAAGAATAACTATCCTTGTTCCCCCTAGTCATCCATCCATAATCCCTAAGGGGTAGAGGAAGTAGGGAGTTTTTATCGCTACATATATTTCTTTACTTCCAACTTGTTCCCCAGTAACTTAATGTCTAGGCTGCTGCCTATCTGGGCTTTTCCAAGTCTGGGAACCAGTAGGTCTTGGGGCATAAATAGATGGAGAAACAAGGTAATTTTTCTTGACAGTGAAGTATTTTGGTTATGTTCCCTCTCTAGGCCAACCTGGACCTAAGGTTATAATCCCTCCCTATACTGTTATTTGAAAGGACCCCTTTTTCCTTGTCTTTAGTATTCTCATAGACCTCTTGCTAGTCACTGAAATAAGGCCAGTGGAGACCCTGGCGGTATTGAGGACATGGCCTAGTAGCCCAAGACTCAGAACAAGTATCACTCTTTTCCCTGTTCATTTTAGAACCAGCTTGAATTTTTCCAGTGAATTTCACAATTTTCCTTTGCAGATGATAGACCAGGGCCTGATCCTGCAGGATGGATCTTACTTCCGAGACCTGTGGAATATCCTAGACTTTGTGGTGGTAGTCGGGGCACTGGTGGCCTTTGCTTTGGCGTAAGTGGCTTTCTCCTTTTTGGGGTCTATTCCCTGCCTTCCTTTCCTCCAGGGAGGTGGGATCAGAAGAGGAATCTTCTGGTCTCAACCCAAAAAGAGCTCTGTTCACAAAATGGCTCTTATTATGTGACCTAATTTATTCTGCTCCTGACTGAGCCTTAGCACAACTTCTAGCAGATTTGAAGACCTTTCATGGTCCTTTTAAGCCCTGTGATTCTTAGAAATGAAAGAAGTTGTAAGAAGAATTTGGAGGGAAAATAGAAGACGTGTGGCGAAACAAATTTAGACTGGATATAAGTTGAGTTATCCAGAAGTAGAATGGACTGTGTTGGGAGCTAATTGGTTTGGGTTTACTGAAAAAGGTCTTCAGTCAAAAACTAAGTGAATATTTGAGTATCCTGTTTGTTTGTTTTTCAGTCTTGAAAAGGAGAGCTCCTCCAACTTACCTTGGCAATTAATTTAGGAAAGTGGTGTAGAACTACAAAGAGACTGAACAGTATTTATCAAAGTCCTGAAGTATTTTTTTTCTCCAAACGTTGTTCAGTTTTAGTAACGAATGATTTCTTTAACCTACTGATACTGAGTTCTAACACTGAAATCTCATCCTTAATTGAAACTAATTGGAAGTGAGGGTATTCCAGGATGTATTTGGAGTCAGAAGACCTGTAATCAAATCCTGGCTTTGACCCTCACTGCATCTGTGAGTTTGGGCAAGTTTCATGACCTTTCTAGCCTTCAACTTCTTCACCTCTAAAATAAGATTGGATTGGATGACCTCTAAAGTCCCTCCCAGCTATCAATCTAGGATCCTATGGACTGTAAGTGGAAGCTAGGGGTGTTAGTACCTCCTCCATAACTCTATGTCCAGAGATGACCATAAAATAGAAAGAGTAGATGACATTTAGGACCACTCTTTTGGTTATAGTCTGCTATGGAAACATAATGTCCAAGACTAAAGAGGTGATAGACCCACAGTACTCTGCTCCAATCATATTTGGAATACCATGTTCAGTCAAGGAAGTCCCATTTTAGGTAGGGCACTAACAAGCTAGAGCTTATCTAGTGGAGTATTACAAGGATACTGGAGACCCTTCCATAGCCTCCCTTTAAGAAAGGAAGGACATGATAAATAGCTGTCTTCAGGTATTTGAAGGGCTAATGTGGAAGAGGAAAAAAGGAAGATTTTGACTCAATAGGAGAAAATACCTGTAAAATGAGGGCATTGGACTCCAGGTCTCTTTGAGCTGAGTCTATGATTCTGTGAACATATGAAAGCTTTGAAATAATTAGAAATATCAAAAAGTAGAATATATTTTTCAATACCCTATAAACTCCCTTTCACCAGAGAGTTTCAGGTGGTGATTAGATAACCACTTGACAGAAACATTATAGGGGGACAGCATATTGCCAAGGTGCAGGTTTGACTAGTAAGTTCCTTCTAACTTAGACTCTTTGATAATAGTTCCTTAGATTTTCCCTTTTCAAGTTTAAGGTGTCAGAAGGATCAGTCCTTCTGTCCAATTTGACATCTCTGAGGTTCATGTTTTTGACCTCTTCTACCCCTGCATTCAGCCTCAGAAACCTCTATTAATGAAGCAGATGCTTCTTTCTAATAGCCTCACCTCCACCTTAGAGGCAGCCTGTACAGGGTGGTTTAGAACAGCATCTCAAATTCAAGTTAAAAAAATGAACTCCACCACTTTCTTACTGTGTGACCCAGAGTCTCAGAACCATCATCTGTAAAATGGGGGTAATAATACTTGTGCTACTTACCTGACAGAATTGATGTAAAAAGAGTACTTTAGAAGCTTAAATTACTATTGGGGAATATGAACTCTGCGGTTGAGCTTTTACTCAAGCTAAGAAATAGCTCTGACCTTAGGACAGCCCCCACATTAGGAGGAATTCTTGACCTCAGTAGTTTAACTGTTGAATAATTCATTAGGCTGGAGGTTGATCTGGCTCATTTCCATAGTTTGGGAGCATACTGTTCGGGATTCTCCTAGTGGCAGGCTGAAGTGGCAGCTTTAGGTGCTACTCAGACCCTGCCTACACTGTTCTTTGGAGGATGTTTCTCAGAACCAAGAAACAAAGAACCTTTCTCTACCCATTAGTGTTTACTGACTATGGTTAGTTCCAGACAGCATTTGTGTACCTCCCTTGTGTACCATTCCCACACTCCAAGGTCCACACTACTAAATAACCTACCCACATTTCGTTTTCCAACTCACTCTTTCCCCAAAACACCACCTCATAGTTTACTAGTCAAAGGGAAAAAGCATTTTATCACTATTTTAGGAGTCTTTAGGCAAAGGGACTGAGGAATAATGTTTCTAAATGGAGTCCAGGACAAGAAGAAAATCATAATAGTGACATTGTGGTTCACTGGAAAAAGCACTAGGCCTAAAGTCAGAAGACAATGGATTTTAGGCCACACTTCTGTTTAGGATCTGCATGACCAAGTTATTCCACTCCTTGTGGACAAATTCCTGATTTGTAAAAGGAAGGTAGATGAACTAACTAGCTGATCCCTGAGATCCATTCAAGCCCTAGATCCCTTTCCCAATCAATCAGTAAATATTTGTCAAGCACTTTTCATGCACTAAACACAATGCTACAAATTGGGTATATGAAGAAAGGCAAAACCAGTCGCTATTCTCAAGGAGCTCGCAGTCGAGAACATGTGAAAAAACAGTCATGTACAAGATATGTAGAGAGTTGATAGAAGATAGTCTTAGAAGAGAAAGTTCTAGCAGAGGAGCTGAGGAGACTGGGAACATCTTCCTGAAGATGACATCTGAACTTCTTGAAAGAAGTCAGAGATTCTAAGAGACTATGGTGAGGAGGGAGAACATTCTTGGCATTGGGTGAGTCAGTATAAGGCCAAGGCAGGGGAATACCCCCAAGGTGGTATAGCAGGTGGACCAGGGAGGCTGCATTGTAGAATTACATGGAGGGCAGCAAAGTTTATGATTCCTAGCAAGATAGGAAGGGACCAGATTGTGAAGATCTTTAAATGCCTAACAATGAATGGATAAATGATAATGAATGATCAAGCATTTAATAAGAGTATATCCTCTACTGGGTGCTATGCTAAGTGCTAGGGATACAAATGGAAGAAAGCAAGACAGTCTATGCTTAGAGTCTAACTGGGGAAGATAATGCAGAGCCTGATGAGAATGAGAAGGTTGAGGGTGATGGCCAGGGTACAGGCAGCGTTAGTTATATTTTATATTGGAGATAATAAAGAACCATTGGAATTTACCAGAAAGAAGAGATCGAAGTCGATATGGAATGTGTGTGTGTGTGTGTGTGTGTGTGCGCGAGTGTGTGTGTGAGAGAGAGAGAGAGAAAGAGAGAGAGAGAGAGAGAGAGAGAGAGAGAGAGAGAGAGAGAGAGAAAGAGAGAGAGAGAGAGAGAGAGGAAGAGAGAGAGAGAGAGAGAGAGAGAGAGAGAGAGAGAGAGAGAGAGAGAGAGAGAGAGAGAGAGAGAGAGAGAAAGGATCTGAGTTGGGCTTTGGGAAAATCTGTTTGGCAACTGTGAGGTAGATGAATTGGAGAGAGGAGAGGCTCGAGGCAGAGAATCAATTAGAAGGCTCTTATAATAATCCAGGTAAGAGGTAATGGGGGTCTGAATTAGAGATGTAGCTAAGTGAGTAACGAGGAAAGTATATAAAGGAAATGTGAAATTTTAAAAAGATAAAATTTAACAGCTGATTTTATGTGTAGGATAAGTAAGAGTGAGTAGTTGGAGATAACAATGAGATCATGAATCTGGGTGCTTGGGAGGACAGGGGTGCTCTAAATATTAGATGTGTCTAGATTTCTATCTCAACAAGATTGAAATCTGGAATGGATCTTAGGACTCATTGGTCCAAACTCTTTACTTTACAAATGAGGAAACTGAGGTCTAGAGGGGCAAAATGCCCCTGGTTTTACAATAAGTAGCAGAGCCCACACTTCAGCACTCTATCCCATGTCCTTGAAGTTATTGCACCTTGGCTGTCCTTGATAGGAAAGTTCTAAGACGAATGATCTAAACTGAAGGGAAAATGGGCTCCTAGAATTGAAGAAATACATCACAATGGTTAGACCATCTCCCTAAGTCCGCTAAAGAGAAACTGAACTATTAGTGACAGCCGAATCAACAGTCAAAATAATTCCATTTTTCCAATATTTCCATGAGGAAACAATCAGAGCCAACTAAAAACAGTTGTCATCCCATTATAAATTTCCCTTCAATAAGTAGATGAGTTTTTCCCAAAGAAATTCCACTTAAATTCCTATTTTCCTCTAAGTACCTGCCCTGTTCTTTATAGCATGGTGATCTCTGGCATAGACTTAGAATCATAGCCTATTGGAGCTGGAAGTGACCTTAGTCAGGCCTCCCATTGTAAACATAAAAGAACTCAGTGAGGGGAATTTACTTGCACAAGTTTGTCTGGGTAGTTAGTGACAGAACCAGACCTGAGACTTAGGTCTTCTGAATCCAAAGTCCAATACTCTTTCCAGCTCTGTCCAGTAATTCTCTCTTCTAGCTCCTTTCACCTTCCCCACAGAGAAGTCCAGTATCTACCTGCTGGTACTACTAACTTTTGACTTTTATAAGAGATCAGTATTCCCTTAAAACAAGAGTTCTTAAACTGGGATCCATGAAGTTGTTTGTTTGGGGGATTTTTCTTTTTTACATTTATAATAGTTTGATGACTATTTTGACATGATTGTTTTCCTTTGTAATCCTATATGTTTTATCTGTTATTATTCTGAAAATGGATCATACCCTCCACCAGACTGCCAGAGAGGTCTATGACACAAAAGGGGTTAAGAACCTCTTTCTTCAAGATTTTTTAAAAATATCCTTCTGTTGTAATTCTGAATTAAAACCTATCAATATACTTGTAAAGTGAGACATAGGAGTAGGACCTCCTACACCTTCTCTCTACCAAATATACAAATCATTTGCTTATATTACTCACAGTACATACTCTTCTCTCAGGTTCTGGCTAAGCAAAGTAATTTGTTGTTCTTTAAAAAATAGGAGACACAAGGAAATTCAATTTAACAAACACAAGAAGGGACAAAAATGAAAAAGCCTATGCCTGCTTTTAAGAGCAATTTTACACGATTACATAGAGTCTGGATGCAGAAAATGAGACTATATTGACACATAAAGCATGCAGTACTGTGCAAATTATTGAATGTTATCATGGTCTGGTCTCTAATAGTTGACACTGGATCTTTTCTACTGTTTGGAAATATGACATGTCCTATATGTAAACTGAGATGTATGAATGTACAGTGGGTCAAAGGGGGCTGGGATGGGAGGGCCAGTTTTAGAGGGAGCCCTCTGAATGACCGGTATTCATATCATACTGTCTCTCCTCAGGAGAGCTGATACTAGAGGCACCATGTGCTGTGAGTTTGTCATGTGTCTTGTTCTTTCTTTGTGCCCTTTGAAACATGGCGGTGATGGCTTTAGAGTTGGTGGCAGGGGAGGGAATAACAGCCCTGAAGCCTGAAGTCCTCTCTGTTGGTCCTCAGTTCAGGTACAGTTCAGGGGGCCACAGGGCTCCATTAGGGTCTGGGGCTCAAGCTCACTTGATGGATTATGAGTTATAATCCATTACTTGCCTTTAGTGTGCCACCTTCTAAACATTCTCCCTTCTCTTTTTCTCTTGAGGTATCTTTCCCTTTCACTATCAACTCATACTATCTGGCTTCTTTGCTCCTTTTCCCCTTTCCTCTGCTCACTGAACTGCCTCATACTGCACCTTCCTCTTCACTCTTTTTCCATTGATGATACCCTAGTAACTCTGCCTCTTCCACAAAAATTACTTACTTTTCTTGCTCATACTCATGCTCTGGTGCTTTGAATTTCTGCTATGTTGTCCTCTCCCTTCTCCTCTCCTTTCCCTTTTTCCTCTATCCCTCCTTCTTTACTTTTCTCATTAAAAACACTGGAGAATTCAGCTCTCTTGGCATCTTGGTAGAATTGGCCGCTCTCATCTCCGTGTAGAGAGACATAGAAACAGAATGTTAAAGAAAATTATTGAATTTGTTTTTTACTTGGGGGACTAAATATCAGGGGCATTGGGCCAATTGGAAAATTCATTGGTGGCTTTTCAAACATGTCTCTCCCTAGAGATCCAACTCCCATTCCTGTATTCTAACTTGATACAGTCCTGATTGCATTTATCATTCTGATAGTCTAGTTCTTACATCTGCCTCCATCCTAGAAATATGCTTCTAATGTTGAACTTTGTCCTTTTTATACTCCTGGGAAAGCTATAGCTTGGTAAGTGTTGGGTCAGTCTTGATAGCAATGATATAAGCAGAGGCACAACATCAAAAGACTTAGCATCACTGCCACCCTAACTACCCAGAATGCATTCTTACCAGTCCTCTAAAAGGCTGTCATTAAGTTTCCAGAAAGGTCATTTTCCTCAGCAGGAATGTTTGACTTATAGCTGAATTCTCAATGGGAGCTGCTCTATCCATCAATTCAGAAAACCTGAGAGGCTTACATCAGAAGGGACCCACATGTCTTCATGTATGTTTTTTACAAACATATATGTTTAATGTAGTGGTTGTAGAAAAAACCTTTCTCTGCCTCTCTAGCTGTTTACATCCCAGAGAACTCTTTATAATGTAAACTTGCTAATTTCTCTATGCATGGAACCCTATTGACCCCATGACTGGGGATGGGGGTTGGGAAGAGACAATATTTTCTAAGTGTGGGTTTGTTGGGGGACCAGAAGGTGGAAAGGCTATTCGTGGTACAAGTTTTGTGTTTCTTCCCAGCCCACTTTTTACATTATAAAGCATTTATAAGAACACTTGTGTCTCCTCCCACCATAGCTAATGTCTCCTCTGTGGAGTGGGTAGAGTTTTTGCACTGGCTGGGCACCATCCTCCCACGCACTTATATTCAATTCACACCCAAGTCAAGACAAAACCCCATGATGTCATTGGTCCTCTTCAAAAATTAAGGATGAACGACAACAAAGGTGCCCTAACTAGCATTGCCCTTCCCTGAGCCTCATGGAGATGCAGAGTGTTCAGAAACTATAAATGTCCCTAGCTAGGTCTTTTGTTCTATTGTGGTTTTAAAAGTTGGATGACTGATTCTTAAAAAGTTTTCTCTTCCTTTTTTTTTTAAAGTGAAGTTCTTCTATTATCAAATTATTTTGTGCCAAGGTGACAGAATTGCTTTCTTTTCCTCCTTTGAATCCCACTGCCATCCATTCTGCTCTCCAGCCTATTTGGTGGGAAGAAAGTGATGGCAACAGCCTTGGCATGTCTGGGTTTCTGCACATCTGAAATATTTCTTTACCTTCCCCCACCACCTGATCCACCACATTCATAGTTTACTGAATTTTGGGTGAGTCATCTTGACTATGGTGTCAGATTGTATTTCATGAACCTGTGAGGTCACATGCAATAAGGACGACAGACCTCAGATCTCAGTTATACTGAAGTTTTATGTGTATGAGGCCTTGGAGAAATAAACATACATTTTTGCAAATAAAAGGGAAGGGAATGAGACCTCAAAGATTAGCATGGGGAAAGGATCAGAATGATGAATGTTGAGTCACAGCATGTCTAAACCATTTTACTTCTTAATCCCAGCTGGTTTAGTACTTCCCACTTGTTTCTTTGCTACCCTGTCACTTTGGACTAAATCATCTCAAGTAGAATTAGCTGGTGTTGACTAAGTAAATTCAAGGTGTATTGACCTAGATTAACAGCATCAAGGAAAGACCTGGAAGTATACAACTCATCATCAACCAAAAAAATGTTGAAATCTTTGCAATGAAAATCCCCCTTTAAACCTTGCCAAGGTATGAACATCAACTATAATAACACTTGACATTCTGTACGGAGCACTAGAAATTCCTATTGCCACTGACCATTGTAACGTAGGGTTCCCTAGCATGAAATAAATCTTTGGATCAGGCCTCTGTTTGGCCTCTCATCATTCAGTCCTCAGCCAAGAAAGGAAGGCATGAGTCAATCTGTCTCTTGCTGCCAGGAGAAACTGTAATCCCTACATTAGCTTTTATTACATTCTTTTCATTGAAATATGCCATTTTCCTGGCGATTTTCACTACCCATGTCTCTGAAATTGGTGGGGTCTATTGAGTGCATTCAGAAGTAGTTATAGTAGTGTTCTGAATGCATTCAATAATATGCAAAGAACCAACATTTAAAGGATCTTGAAGGTCAAGTAATGTGAAGGCAGCTTTCCTGATTTTATCTTGATTCCTGTGTTTGCAAGTGTGCCCATTTAAGAGAAGTCAGTAATCATTACTGAAGTGTTAATACAAGCCCTTACCAAGAAGACTGGCTAATAGTATCATTAAGCATCTAGTTTTTCCGTGCTATCACCATGTAACAAGCTTTCAACTGTCCCATTAGATCACTTCCTCAGTAGACCCCACTTTAAAGCATGGCAACACTGGTTTACTTTGATCACATGGGGAAAATGGAGTAGTCTTTTGTCATACAAAGAAGTCCTATCTGTCATAAAGCCAGACAGGTCATCTAATTCTTCAGCACTGTTGAAGAGATCGAAGAATTAAGACTGAATTTTGCAGTCAGATATCCCATTAATTCAGGATTTCACATGCTTGTAAGAATGGATTGGAAACATCCAGGAGTGAGCACATAAGAAGAACGGTGTTCTTCAAGACTTCAACTTTATTTTAGAGCCACCTTCTGATTGACTTCGTCTGACTGTGCTAAGGCGAAGGAGATTAATGGCTATAAACTGTCAGAACACCTTATTGTGTCATTTCAACTGCTTTGGAAATGAGATTGTTGAGGGATCAGTGGTGAGGAGAAAATGAATAGAATGGAAGTCACATGGAAGGGGTCATAAGGGAGGCATTACTCAACCTTACATACACCTAGTTATCTCATGGACTTTACAGAATGCCTCATCCATTGCCCATGAAAATTATGCTGCCAACCTACTCTCTTCATGGTCTGAGCTTTGAGTTGCTTTTCCATACAGGGAATGAGTTTGAACCTTTTCTTCCCCCAGTTCCCTTTCTGACAACCAAATGAAGGGGGTTGGCCATGAAGCAGAATACATTTTACTAAACTTTATGACAATCAGACATATAATCCTGACTTTAGCAGAGTAATACACTAATCAAAAGACCTAGCTAGCTAGTGGGACAAAAATCTCTTAACCAGAAATTCAACTCAGACTATACTAGCAGTCAGTTTACTATAAGAGAACAGGGACAGTTTGGAATTATAGAATTTGCTTCCAGCTGGGGGCCATATTGGCTGAATTATAGTTGGTAGCATGACCTTCCTAGAAAGCTCTGAATATGACAAGGATCACAGAGTGTCTATGCATATCTTTAGAATGTCAAGACCAAGAAGGGGAAAAAATTCCAGTTAGCATACTAAAACCTCATGAATAAACTTGTAGGAGGTAACAATAAACTTCATTTTCTTCCTTTTCTTGGTTTTGAGGATTAAAATGATCCCATGGTTGCATTATAGTTCAACAAACTGGAAACAATGAAGTTCATAAAAGATTTGTACTTGATATCCAGAACTTGGCAAGTCCAGCAGGCTAAGGCTCATGGAGCTAAGCACCATTTGTAAAACACATGGACCAATATCTCTAATAATTACAGACAGTACAGCTTAGCAGAAAGACCATTAGAAGTCATGAAGCCTGAATTTGATTCTTAGCTATGCCACTTACTATCCACATAGTCAAGTCACTTAACCTCTGAGTCTCAGTTCCCCATCTGTAAAATAGGGGTAATACCTGTTATTATGAGGATCAAATGGAATGAGGGATTGTACATAAGGAGCTTTGTAAACCACAAAGGATGCATTATTAAAATAGTTGTATCACATTAATATGAATGCTCCACAATTTTACTAAATGTTTTCCTCAGAGCAATAAAGTGGTAGAAATGATGATAAACGGGAGAACATCCAGAGACAGGCAACCAAGTTGGCAAAGAACCCTGGGTTTGTGTCATGCAGCCGAGGATAAGCAGACTCAGGGAGAATATGGTGCCTACATTCAAGTATGGCAGAGGTTATTATCTGGGATAGGGATTAGACTGGTTATGTTTGGCCCAGAAGGCCAGAAATAGGAGCATCGAGTGGGTAGAAATTGCAAGAAGGCAAATTTAGATTCAGTTTCAGGAAAACCTTAACAATTAACACTGTCCAAAAGCAGAGGGGACTGCCCTGAAAGATGGTAGATTTTTCCTCCTCCAAGTCTTCAAAAAGAGGCTGAATGAGCATTTGTCAGGTAAGGATTCCTTTTGTATATGAACTGGACTGGATGACTTCTGAGGTCCATCCCAACTCAATTCTGTGATCCCGGAGTGAACTTACAAACCTGCCTTACAAACAAGGAAACTAAAGCTTAGTTTCTGTAGTGTAGTGGGAAAGGCACTGAATTTCCTAACACTTAAAGCTAGTTAAATATGGAAGACTTCCTTGGCAGGCAGTAGGTTTCTCCTTGAAGGTATAGGTTAGACCTCCAGAGCAAAACAAAGGCTAGATAACCACTTGTCTGAGATTCTCAATCTCTCTCTCTCTCTTCCCTACCACTCCTCCTTTCCTCCCTCCCTCCCTTTCCCTCCTTTCCTTCCTACCTCCCCCAGAGAGACAGAGATTCTTTGTTCTCCTATGGTGTTGGGACTTGGATATCTCTTCTAACCTTGGAATTCCAGAGTTCTGTAGAGTCAAAAGACTTACGTTTGAATCCTGACTGTGACACTAGCTGTGTAACCATGAGCCAGTTATTTCACTTGTGTACTCATTAGTACAATGAGGATACCTGTACTACCTTCCTTGGCTTGTTATAAGGATTCCAGTTCTAGAGTATCTTCCTCTATTTTGCACTGCCTTACATAGTATAATAGAAAAGCAATCTAAAGTGTTGACATATCTAATCAAGTGAATAAACCTCAAGTGAAACCCAGTTATAGAGACTCAGAGTTGTAGATGGACCAATTAAGCAATGAGTAGAAGAATGAAGATGCACCTTTGATTTCATTGATATGGAGAGTTCCCACATAAGGAAGTTTCCTCGATGGCTTTTGTTTTATGTGATGACTCTCAGGGATGGTAGAAAGACTACTTACTCTGGAATCAGAGGATTTGGGTTCATATTACAACTCTGATCTATGTGTCCTCATGCCAGTCACTTAAATTTATTCAGCCTCAGTTTCCTCATATATAAAATGCAGGGTTGGCTTTGACCTCTGGGGGTCCCTTTCAGTTCCTCATGTATGGTTTTATGATGTTAGCCCAAAAGGGACTGAAATATATAGTTCAAGAGTCTCTGGTTTCAGAACTAGAATTTTAAAGAAACTTGAATTCTGTTTGTTAGTTTATTTACTGTGCCCAGTCCACAGTAAGCATGAAAGAAGTGGTAATGTAGAGCCAAAGTCCATGTCCAATGACCTGGGTTTGAATCTCGGCTCTACCACTTAATGATCATTGACATCTTGGATGAGGCTGGGAAGGTCTCTGTGCTTCTATTTTCTCATCTATAAAACGAAGGGTTGGACTAAAGGACCTCTAAAGACCCTTTTAATTCTATGAAAATAAGTGGAATTTAATAAATTCCTGCTATATCTAAGTGCTATGAGGGATACAAGTTTATAGAAGACAGTCTTTACCTTCAAGGAAGTCATTCTTTCAGTTTTTGTGGTTCAGTTATATCCAACTCTTTGTGACCCCATTTTGGACTTTCTTGGCAAAGCCACTGGAGTGGTTTGCCATTTCTTTCTCCATCTCATTTTATAGAGGGGGGAAACTGAGGCAAGCAGTGAAGTGAATTGTCCAGAATCACAGAGCTAATAAGTGCCTGAGGCTGAACTCAGCAAGATGAGTCTTCCTGACTCTAGGTCTGGCAATCTATCTATTGTGCCAGCTAACTGTCCCACAGTAGGGGAGGCTAAATAGATACAGAACTATCTATAATGCAACATAGTATTTGGTAAATGTTATATGTTATAACATTTGGTAAAATGTTATATGAGCAATTCAAACTTAGCATCACATAAATATAAAGGAAGGAGGGATCATTTTCAGTTTGAGTGATCATAGAAGATCTGTTCCCACTTGGGTGCTTTCAGAGTCTTCTGATACCAAGACAAGAGAGAGGGAGAGGAGCAAAAGGTGGTTTTATGCTGTGGGGGAGAGGAGCAGTTCGAAAGTGGGTGGAGGAATAGAAGACCTAAGCGTCAAGATAGCAACCATAAGGGCAGAAAAGTTTGGGAACTTGTTGCCTTAGCTACAGTGAGAAACAGAATTAATTCACAGGAGAAATCAAATTGAGAGTGTTGTTTGAAAGAAGGATCCTGGGAACTGGAGAGGAAGATTACAGAAAAGGATGAGTGATTACACATGAAAGATCTGGAGGGCAACTTGACAATGGAGCTTGAAATTTCTCATTTTTTGCTAATAACACGTGAGAGTCAGAGCCCTCCTTTTCGGAGAACAGTTATTGAATCGAAAATAAACTACCCAGTTAAATTGGAACCGAAGGAAGGCAATGTACAGGAGTCCATTGAATTTATTCCTTTGCTGTTGATTGCTTTTAATTGGGGTCACTTTTCAAAAAAAAAAATTGGTAATATCATGTAGTGGAAAGGTTACTGTACTTGGAGTTGGGAAGATCTATATTCAAAATATGCCTCTGAAACTGAATAGCTATGTTACTGTAGGTAAATCAAATAAAGTCTATGCGACTCAGTTTTCTCATGTATTAAATGGAGATAGTCATACTTATAATAGCTATCCCAAGGGTTACTGTAAAGATCCAAGAAATAATGCAGGTAAATTCCTTCATAAATCTTTAAGCCATTTGTTATAAAAATAGTAAAAACCACTAATTAGGATGATAGTTAAGTCTGAATCAGCAAAAGTATATTTATAGAAAAATAGTTTTGTACATTTCAAATACATCAAGTGCTCTTCACCTAGCAAAACTTTATCTAGTTGAGGTCCTAAAACATAGATAAAAAGATAGAGAGATATGTATGTAGGACATATATACATATATATAAACATACATATAGCCACATATGTTAGAATATTTTATAATTAGTGCATCATTTGTTTAAATGAAAATAGATCCTACCAAAATGTGACCTTTCAAATTTGTAACATTTGCCTTCTAATCTCTATTTAACAGTATTCATTGCTCAGAAAGCTTTGTGCTGATAGAGAGTACAGAATAAATGAGTTTGACCCATATCTTAATTGTTACCAGTTTTGGATCAATGTGATCCAAATTGTTGATGTTTTATTTTCCCTACAGTACAAATGTCCATTTCTCATTTCAAGTAGTGCTGGCAGAGGAAACAGCTGCAGTCCTGCTTCTGGTGAAGCCAAGGGTGCTTTTCTTTAGTACTTTTCAGTGAAAGATTCGCAACCCGTGGTCAACTTGACAGAGGTCCAGGGATGACCTCTGGCCTCAGCATCTCATTCTTCTCATGCCTAATTGATTATATTGCCTAATTGATGCCAACCCCCAGATGCAGGAGTGAGGACTGGACAGATTTCTTCCTGTGGAAGAAAACTGCTGTGCTCATATGAACCTTTTCAGCCACATCTAGATACACAGACCATAATGCTCCATCAAAGAGGGCTCACATAAGAAATCTAAAGGTGGAGAGACTTTGGTGCTCTAGTACAAGTACATTATTGCCTGTGGCCCAGAAGCAACCCCACACCCACTTCTTTCCAGGATAGGCTCCCAAGTATGGTTCCACATGGACCGAGTTAATCCCTCAGTGCAAGGAAGGGACCACAGAAAAAAAAAAAGATTAAGCAGGCTACTTAGTGCATTGCTCCTACCCTAGAGTAATTCTGGGATAATATCTATAATAAAACTTACATACACATGGTTCAGGTCTAGAGGTCTCCCCCTAGACCTAGGGAATCTCCTTCCTTTTCTTCCAAAAAAGGAATTCAGTATACAATATGGGTATTAGGTTTAAGACCTGAACCCATAAAAAAGGCTTAAAATATACAAGACTATCAAATACAGAAACGTAAAGCCCATGATACACATTACATTCTCCCCCAAATATACCTTTGTGGCACTGCTGAAATAGATACTTATCTCTCATCTCACACTTGCACTGTGTCAGCCATTCACAAGACCTAGATCTCCAGGCCAATTAGGGCATGGCTTAGGTTTTCTTAGTTCTTTCAGGACAGCATCCTTGTGATAAGGCGGCTTCTTCTCTGTTGTGGGAATCACTTCCCACTGAGTACCTGGTAGCTAACTCAGAAGCTCTAAAACTCACAAGCATCCCAGAGCTGGATGCCTTCATTTCTCAGGATTGCTAATCACTTGACTGTTCTCAGGGAAGAAAAACAGAGCAGATGATGGTGATTGTTGATTCAGGCTCACATAAACAAGCTTGTATCCACTATTGATGCTGGTAGATGATATGGAATTCTCTTGGTTCCCCTTCCCCTTGTCAGAAGGTTTGGAATAGAGAAGAGAACAAGCTTTTTGTCCTCAGTTCTTAAAGTCCACTGATTGGGAAGATGTTGCTGACTCCTGTGTTCAATCATTTTTGACACAACCCCAGACCAGTTTTATAGATAGATAGATAGATAGATAGATAGATAGATAGATAGATAGATATAGAGATAAATAGATATATATATCTATCTATATAGATATTTATCTATATAAATACACACACACACACACACACACATATCCTTCAACAAGGAGACAGGGCAAACGTTCCACAGAAAGAGACCAGAGCAAATGCCTATCTCCTTTGGAGGTTCCTGAATCCAGTCATTTAGAGGCTGATCACTTCTGATACATGCACCTAGGAAAATTAGACCCAGAGAGCACCACACATCCCCTTTTAGAGAAATCATGCTACTCTCTTTTCTAGTATAATTTTTTTTAAACCAAGGCATTGAAAAGATCTTTGTCAATCATCCCTTCAAGTTTGTGAGTAAGTAGGAGCAGTCAATGTTTACTCCCTCTCTCATGATCCTATGAGATCCTAGATTTTAAGAATCCTCCTGGGGCCAATGGAAGGGATGGAGTTATAGAGGTTGAGGTCATGTTGCCAAGCATTAGGCAAAACCCCAGACTACCTTCTCTCACTTAGGTATCATATTCCATTCTGTTGGAATGTTGAGAAAATGTTGAGGGGAAGGACTAGAGAAGAGCCCTTGGAAAACCATTTTTTTAAATAAAAAACACTAATGTCCTTTTACTTACTCCCTTTCTACTCCCCAGCATGAGACCTAGAAGGTTGGTTTAAAAAGCTCTCAGGCAAACAGCTTACTGTTCTTATATTCTTTGTCAAATATCTTTGTTCTGAGTCTTAGATAGTAAGACCTATTGGGTCAGGATATATCTGTCTTTAAGCTTTGCAGATATCTTCCAACCTCTTCCTGGGAGTTCATGGATTCCATATTAAAAGTTGTAACTTAACAGTATCAGATCCAGGGTAACTTATTGTCTCCTTTGCCTTTCCATGCTTATGATACATGACTTAAAAAGGCTTCCAGAAAGATAATCAAGTTCTCTTTTCCTGTTTGCATTTTTGAAATTCTTAGGTAGGTTATAGGTGTCTCATAGTGATGAGATTTTTTTTTTTTTTTTACTAAGAATATCCATTTCTGGCCCAGTATAATCTTCATTCCCCTAACCTGGTTTTATATCTATTCTTTGGAAATGGGTAGTTTTGATGAAGGGCTTCTGTGAAAATAAAGACTGAAGACCAGACTTAAGAATCCCCAATGAATCAAGAAATAAAAGGTAATGTCTAAAATGGTAATGCTGGTTAGAGCTAGCCACCCAAGGGCAATGGCAAAATAGCTTCCAAATTTACATGGGGGAACTGAGAATATACAAATGGGATGTAGAGTATTCTGGTCCTATCAGGAAATGTGTTGACTCCCAGAGTGCCAAGGCTGTAAGGCAGAGACTACAGGGGTTGGGGATCAATTGTGGGGAAGTGGGGAGGAGTTCCTATGACCTCATGCTACTTTTATCTTTTGTCATTCTCTTGTTATTTTTACTCCTTAGATGTCTCTGACTACCTGCCTTTTTTCTCTCCACTCTTTTCTGGGCTGCTCTCTAATTGGATTCACTATAGGAACGCTTTGGGGTAAATATCTTTGATTTTCCTTGGGGTAGAAGCAGGGGGGAGTGATGAGGAGGCAAGAAGAGATAAGGTTGGGCGGGATCTGGAGGTGACATTGGAAAAAAGCTGGTGAATTGATGCAATTGAATTTCTGTCTAGTTTCTGCTATTTCCTGTTACCCTTACCACTGAAATCTCATGGAATCCTTATTTCCTCTATGCCAAGAAGTTAAAAATTATGAATAGTTCATTTCATTCAAAAGACATTCATTGGGTACCTACTGTGTGCAGGTACTATACTAAGTATTAGAGGACAGACAAAATTTAGACGTCAAAAAATACCAGTCTTTATGGATCTTATAATCTACTGGGGGTGATGGTGGTTGAGACAAATATAAAAAACAACTAAACAAAACATTCCAGGTTATGTGTGTTAGAAAGGTACAGAACAAAAGGCTCTATGGGGTTTGACGGGAAAGTTAAGGTTTCTTTTTTCCTTGGAAGACTAATGTACTGAATTAAAATTGAATTGGATTGCATGTTACCCATTCTCAAAATGTCTATTTTTCACCAAATTAACTCTGCATTGGAGACTTAGCTAATACAGCTCTAAAAGCAGTTTGGAAACTGAAGACTGAGTAACCACCTGGGAATCTGAATTTAAAAATTCAAGTCAGTCTTTGATTTTCTGAATGGCCCCTTGGTGCTTTTCTCAATTACTCCATTTTTTGTTGGTATTAGTGATTTGTTTTGATAGATATAATGACATTTTAAAAAAGAGAATGATTTTGGAAATACATAGAGGACATGGGATATAAATGTGTGAATGTATGTGCATGTGTGTGTTACATATGTCAAGTGGGCTGTGGGTGATTTTATTTTCAGTGTTATCAATCAACAGGAACTTATTAAGTACATACTATGTACCAAGCACCATGCCAAGCCCTAGGCATATAAAGAAAAGAAAAACATCCCTTCCCCTCAAGAAGCTTACAGTTCTCAAGGGGGGAGACAAAATGCAAACAATTATGTACAAACAAGATAAATACAATGTGAATGGGAGATAATCCCAGTAGGAAGGCACTAGTAGAATATGGGGGTAGAAGTGATAAGTAAGGCTTTTTGCAGAAAGTAGATTTAACTAGATCCTCAAGGAAATCAGGAGGAGGTGAGGAGGGAAAGAATTCCAGGCATGCAGATTTAGAAGATGCAGTGGCCTTTGTGAGGGTGTGTAGGTCTTGAAGTGTATAGAGCATTGATTATTGAGTCAAGAAGACTCATCTTCATGAGTTCAAATACAGCCTCAAATACTTACGAGCTGTGGCTAAGTCAATTAACACTGTCTGCCTCAGTCCCTTTTCTGTAAAATGAACTGAAGAAGGACGTGGCAAATCACTCCAGCGTCTTTACCGGGAAAACCTCAAATAGGGTCATGTACAGAGTCAGACGTGACTAGACTGAATAACAAAGTGTCCTATGAGAGGAACAGCAAGAAGGCTGATATAACTGGATCCTAGAATTCTAGGAGGTAAATAAAATGTAAAAAGACTAAAAAAAGCAGGAAGGGATCAGGTTATAAAGGACCTTAAAAACCAAACAGATTATTTTATATTTGATCCTGGAGATAACCACTGCAGTTCATTAAATAGGAGCTATAAGAGTATCTGGTAAAGCAGTGATTATAATCTTGGAGCAAGTCTTAAAGTTGAAAAACTAAGTAGAATCATTATCCCAGTACTCAAAATTTGTACTAAAAATTTTGCATAAATGTATTTGAACTTTATTCCTACTTTTAGTCATTCTTTCATTTTATTTTGTTTTTTTTCCAATTAGGCATTTATTCCTCCCCCAAATTAAAAGAAAAAAAGAAAAACAAAATGCTTGTAACAAATATGTATAGTTAAACAAAAGAAATTCCCACATGACATGATGAAATGGATGGTTCAGAGAAATATGGAAAGACTGCTATGAACTGATGCAGAATGACATGAACAGAACCAGGGGAACAATTATTCGACAGGAGTACTATAAAAGCTTTCTCTGAGTTTCTAGTAGCTTATCATTTCTGGTTGTTTTGGGGGAAGGATAGAAGAAGGGAGAGAAATGAGACCTGTTGTATTTCCAATGGTTGTTTGGGATCCTAGAGCAACTGTTTCTCCTCTTTTGGATCTCTTCTAAATTTTAGTAACCAAAGATAGTAGAACCTTGAATTTTGGTCATGAGTTCATTTACTGTGCTTTACACACAATAGGTAATTTCTTGTTGGAGACCCTAGCTAGGCAGTTGACTGTGGTTTCTTTTTGATCCAACCTGATGAAAACAGATACTGGAGCATGGCATCTTGTGTCCTAGGAGGACACAGGGTGGATTCCAGTTTCTGTAGAGCTATATTTTTATTTCTTAATATTTTATTTCCTTTATAATGAGTAGTGCTTGCTTGTCTTTTTTGGAGAATGAATGGGATGAAAGAAACAGTTTACTTTATTGGTTTTATGCTTATTAAAAGAAATGGTAATACATTTCCTCCAGTAGAAACAAAATCGTTTCCTTGAAACTGAATATGCAAGAGTATTGTGAGGTAAAGATAAAGGTGAATGTGACTGTATGTTTGTGCAAATTTAATTCTTTGGATCTATGGGACTAGTAAGAGCCATATCTGAACTGAGAGCTATCTCTGCAGGAAGACTTAGCTCTACAGATTTAATTGGTAGTTTGATCCAAGAACCTGCTGGGAAGTTTGATCCAAGAACCTGCTGGGAAGTTTGCATGGAACATATGACCTAGTGCAGTGAGAGTGTCATAGCCTCTGTGGTCCCTTCCTTACCTCATTCTTTCCTAACCTAATGAGCTTTACAGAGGTGATAAATCTTTAGCTGAAGAGTGCACTGGGCTAAGTTCTTTTAGAGATGTGAAGATTGATACTGTACCCTGTTCTCAGTTAGCTTCCCATTCTTTCTTCATGTTTTTCTTCCATATTATCACCATCAACACCTATTGGTTCATTCCATTAAGACCCAAATATTTCCTAGGACAACAGATAGCATCAGACTAAGTCTGTAAAGTGAGGTAACTTTTACCTCATTGGACTTTGTGTGTGTGTGTGTGTGTGTTCAGTTTTATGAAAATGCAGTGGAGAACATTGTTTCCAAGGTCTTCTCTGTAGAATATGAAGACTCCCACAATAGGGATATATATACTATGACCACATTTCTCATCCTATCTCCTTTTCTCTCTTACTTGGATGTGTCCCTAGATAAAATAATTTGGAACTTCTTTTCCTTCCAAATACTAATAATTATGTTTTGAATGCTTTTGCCACAGCACCAACAAAGGCCGGGATATCAAAACCATTAAGTCTCTGCGTGTGCTCCGAGTTCTGAGGCCACTGAAAACCATCAAGCGCTTACCCAAGCTCAAGGTATCATTTTCCCATGCTTCCTGTCTCTGTGTACCCAACTCCACCTTATTTTTGAGCCACTGACCTGTCTTTCATGTTGCACCCTAGATCTTTTTACTCTGTCCAAGATGGACCACAGTCTGAGAAATCTAGAAAGAGATCTTTCACCTCCTGATTCTAGTCTGAGATGAAATTTTTATGTCCTATAAGGCTTACTTATTGTGTTTATGTCTTATTTCGTTGTGTGAATAGTGTCAAGATTTGATGGGCATCCCACTAGTGAGACCTGTGCTACTAGTACAGGTCAAAAACTCATCCATCATAAAAAGGAGTGAGAAATGCCTGAGGTTTTGGCAGTTACCTACTAGAAGACAGATGGACACTTGGCTAGATAAGCTTCCAAGCTCATGATAAGAGGGGGAAAATGAATGATATCTAAGTTTCAAAAAGGACAAGAAATTGCATGTAGTTTTAGAAAATGAGTATAAACAGCAGCTGTATTCCTCTTAGAATTAATCAAAGCCAGTATGTGAGACTGATTCATGCACCCAAGTACTTTCTATTAAAGAAAGAAGGTATCTTAGAATTGGAGAAGAGATTCTGAGATTCTAGATATCAGAAGTTGGAGAAACCAGGGAGCAAAAGAGAGAACTGGCACTATAGGCCAGAGGTCATATGATGGAAAGAAGGTTTATCCTATAAACAAACTTTATCCTACATCCTACCTATATCCACCTGAGAAATGACTCTCAGGTTTGGCAATTAAGTGATCATTTGGGACCTGGCAGAGAGGAGTTTCAGTGGAGTGACAGGAAGAGAAGTCAGCAAGGGATTAAGAAATAAATAAAGGTAAGAAAGTAGATATAATGAATGCAGATAAGAGGTTATCTATGAAAGGAAGGAGGGAATATTGGACTAGGAAGGTCAATGGAAGATTAAAGATGCAGGTGATCTGGGTATTTTAATAGGCAGTGGGAAAGAAACCAATAGATAGAATTTAAAAATTATGGAGAGAAGGGATAATAAGAGGAGAATATTCTTAGAGGAGAAAGGAAGGCATAGGGTATAAGCCACAAGTAGAGGAGTTGGTGCTGGCAAGAAGGGCCACCATATTCTCTGAGGAAGGAAAGAAACGAGGACAAATTGAGGGCATTAAAAATAAGAAATTAGACAGTAGAGGCAGTTTGCAACAAATTCTCTCTCTTCTCTCTCTCTCTCTCTCTCTCTCTCTCTCTCTCTCTCTCTCTCTCTCTCTCTCTCTCTCTCTTTCTCTCTCTTGCTCTCCAATGAAATATGAAGTTCTCTTCTTCTGAAAGGAGTAAGGAAGGGGTAGTGTAGATGCTCAAGAAGTCACCTTTTATCTTGTTTGGGGGTCTAAACCATCAAACCAGATTGAAGCAGCTCCTCTCTCTGCAATGCTATAGTCTTATAGTATAACGTAGATGACTTTAAAGATTCTAGGATCCTATAAGTGTCACTCACATTCCCCACAGTGTTGAGCTAATTAATCTAGTAATGCTTCACCCAGAGCATTGGAGAGACAACTGCACAGGATGCAAGTCACCCCAGGGCTAGACTCACCAGTGCTCAAAACCTAAAAACCTAGAAAAGAACCTAAAAATGGCATGAAATGCAATGAATTCCCATGTAATACTTCACAATTTATGGAAAGAGCACTGGAACAGGAGTCTCTGGAGGGAAAGTGTCTAGTTCTGGTTTCTCTCTGATTCATTATTGGACTGAAGTATGGGTTTTTGTTTGCATAATCTGTTTATCTAATCTTCCCAAAATGGAGTTAGGAATGATGAGTGCTTATTGATATCCACTGGAGCTGATTTTTAGCCCTGACCAGAATACAGTGAACACAACAGAGGGGTAATGTCTCCAGCTGGTTCCAAGAGTCTTTGACATACTGTGGATAAAGAAAAGGATGACCTAAATACCAAATAATATTCAGCTTAGAAGAATTGATGACCTATTGTCATATTCTCAGACAGAAAGCTAAAGAGGAACCCGTTTTCTCTGTACAAATCTAAGAACATCATTATTATCTTTGTGAACCTGGATAAGTCTTTTGGCCCAGTTTCTTCATTTGTAAAATAAAAGGATTGAATTGTATTTTCTCTAAATGATGTTTCAGCTTTAATGGTTTTTTTTTCATTCAATGAACGTTCATATTAGATAACTGGGTCAGAGTTTCCCCACCTATATATTTAAAGGGTTGAACTACTGCAGGGGTGGGGAACCTACAGCCTCAAGGTCATATGTGACCCTCTAAGTCCTCATGTGTGGCTCTTTGACTGAATCCAAACTTCACACAATAATAAAAGGATTTGTTCTGTGAAGTTTGGATTCAGTCAAAGGATCCCATATGAGGACTTCTAAGGCTGCATGTGACCTCGAGGCTGCAGGTTCCCTGCCCCTGAGCTAGAGCAATTGAGCATTTATTAAAAGCTCATTATGTGTGTATTAAGCACTGTGTTAGGCATTGGTGATACTAAAGACAAAAATGAAACAGTATAGCTTACATTATCTCATGAAAATGGCATGTAGACATAAGTATCAATAAAACATATTTACAGTAAATGCAAGTTTATTTCTGGGGGGAAAGTCGTAAGGAGTAGAATGATTGACTTGGAGTCAGGAAGACCTGAGTTCAAATCCCATCTCATACAACTTGTTGCTATTGAGTCATTTCAATTGTGTCCATCTCTTTGTGACCCCATTTGAGGTTTTCTTGGCAAAATGAGTGGTTTGCCATTTCCTTCTCTAGCTCATTTTACAGAGGAGAAACTGAGGCAAATAGGGTAAAGTGACTTGGCCAAGGTCAAACACCTAGTAGTGTGAATCTGGATGATGAGTCTTTCTGCTTCTAAGTCTGATGCTCTATCTACTGTGCTACCTAGTTGCCTCATATACTTAGCTGTGTAACTCCATGCAAGTCACTTAATCTCTCTCAGCCTCAGTTAACTCATCTGTAAAGTGGGGATAATAATAGCACCTACCTCAAGGGGTTCTGAGTATTGAATGAGTTAAAATATTAGGGAAAGCACTTTGTAAACTTTAAAATACTGTATAAATACTAGGTGCAATTTTTATTGAACATATTTATAGGCCCTAGGGAAGGAGACAGCATTACTTTCCTTAGATATTGATAAGAGAGAAAGGAGAGGAAATAATTATAGCAACCATCTGCCAGAAGAAAACAAACTTTCAACTTTAATATTCTATATTTGATGGATGTTCATTTCACAGCTCCGGGCCTCATTTTCCCCATTTGTAAAATGATGATTTCTAAACTTCCTTTCAGTTCTAGCCTTCTACAATTAGGTTTCTGTGCTTTTTACTAAAGCAGAATTCTCCACAAAGACAGCTTTGTTGGAAATTTCACAAATTTACAAAGGAACGTGCAAGGATGTATTAGTTTTGAACTCCTAGGCCTTTTATGTCACTTTTGATCTTATTGCTTTGGTCTGCCTTGAACATAGAAGAGGATCTGTCTCCTCTCCCTAGCAAGTAGTCTTTTCATTTATGTCCAGGAAAGGCATCTTTTGTCCCTGTGGTGCCCTTTGCTTAGGGAAGAGGGTTCTCTCATTGGGTCACTAGGGGTTGTAGATATGTGATGAGGGCTTTATTTTTTCTTCTGGTTGGTGGTGGGGAATCTAAGAACTGAAAATGAAAGTCCAGTGGCTTTGGAGTGCCAATGAACTCCTTCTGTAACTATTGATGGCTATGTGAAAAAAGGCAGTGTTTGGTGCCAAACTGAATTGTCCAGTACCTTCGAAATCCACCGGCTGATGTTTGCTTCTCTCCATAGGCTGTCTTTGACTGTGTAGTGACCTCCCTGAAGAATGTATTCAACATACTCATTGTCTACAAACTTTTCATGTTCATCTTTGCTGTTATCGCAGTCCAACTCTTCAAAGGGAAATTCTTTTATTGTACGGACAGCTCCAAAGACACAGAAAAGGAATGCATGTAGGTGCTGCAGATGGGTATGAAATCCTACCATCTTCCTAACAAAATAGTCCTGTTGAGTCCCAGGATAATAGAATCAGTGCCCAAAAAGGTTAATGGGTATATCTTTTCTACACCCCTTACGTGGTTATGGATTACCTTCAGTTTAAATTCCAAGAGTATGTGTAAGTCACACACAAGAGGACCCCCAAGTCACCCAGCAATGCATAGAATTATCTAGCTAAGTATAAGTCAGATTCTCCTTGTACTGCTCAAGGGCAGTGTTAGATGGAGAACAACAGAAATGGGGAGAAATCCCTTTTGGAGAAAATTCAATACTTTTTTATCGATGGGTATATCATTCAGCACAAAAGTCAATACTTCCCGCTAGAAAAGGAAATGGTCTGTCCTGGGACATGTGTAGGGAGGATTGTTTCCTTCTTTCTCATGCTAAATAAATAGCTCAAATCAAGGTCCATGGTTGCATTCTCTTCCTCTCTTTCCCTTGTTAGACTTCCTAGGAATTCTTAGTTACTGCTTCAAACAATAAAGCAATCTTACCTTAGAATGATCACCCCAATTCATCATTCAGAAACCACTCCATCAACCCATAAGATCATACTGTATGCAAAGCAATCTACTTTAGATTACTTGGAAATAAGGAGAAACATAGTCCCCTTTTGTAAGGGGTATTTGAAGTGCAGCAATAAACCTCAGACTTGAGAGTGATCATTAGCTCAATCCAATCCAGTTCAATTCACCAAATATTTCTGAAGCATTCCTTCATAAGCCAGGCATTGCCCCACTGGGTGTACAAAAATAAAAATGAAAATACCCCCTAACCTTAAGTAGTTTACTTAATAGGAAAAAATTTTCCAAGCACAAATAAGTAAAGGCAAACTATTTGCAGAGTAAATATGAAGTAATTTGGAAGGAATTATTGACAATTGGGGGGACCAAGAAGTGATTCATGTAGAAGGTGGTACTCAAGCTTACTGAGTATTGCCTAAAATGGAGGCTGGGATTTCAAGAGAAGAAAGTGAGGAGAGAGAACCATCTAGGCATGATTTCATCCTCCTCTCCTACTAGACCTTTGGACAAATAGCTAAATATGTTCAAGTACTTTAGTCTGCCCATTCTCCTAATTCCTTCTTTCATATTTTCTCCCCCTCTAATCCCCAAAATGTCCCTCCATGTATATGCTTCTTTTTCTTCTTTTCCATCTGTCCACAATTCTGTTACTAGGAGGAAAAATTAGGCATCAGTATAAGTCACAAATGTAGTTTTTCTGTAAATCTACTTTTATTCTTCCTTCCCCTAGCATGAGCATGTTATTACCCAGCAGAGAAGCAGATATTTCCTCTCTACATTATAAACTATGATGAAGAGGTTTGATTTTTGCTTTTTCTTTGCTTTGCAGAGGCAACTATGTGGATCATGAGAAAAACAAGATGGAGGTAAAGGGTCGTGAATGGAAGCGCCATGAGTTCCACTATGACAACATCATCTGGGCCCTGTTGACCCTTTTCACTGTGTCCACGGGGGAAGGCTGGCCACAGTAAGTAATGGACCCTGCCTCTCTATTAATGAACCCAAAGTGAGACTCCATGGTTGCTTTGAAAAAGGTCATTCAAGTTGAACAGAATTGATTTTGCCATTATTCAAGGGGGAAAAAGTGGTTCTTGTTGAGCAAGGTAAATAGAAAAGTGGTCACCCAAAATCCCTTTAGGGAAAAATTGGAAGGATAATAAGACAAGAAAGGTATTTGAGAAAGGGTGCTCTAGCCAATGAGGGTAGGATTTGAGAAGTATTTGTAGAGCAAAAAACTTTTGAATACCACACACACACACACACACACACACACACACACACACACACGTTTTTAGGAGAACAAGGACTAGTGAAACCAGGAGTTTCTCAAACAACCCCACTCTCTGGGCACACCTGCTACCCTCAGAACTATGGGCCAAGGTTGGGAATAAGGGAGCAACATTATAGAGAACAAAAAATTGAAGCTAAAGATACCTTCTCTCCTCATAACTTTTATGAGTAAAACCTGTTTCCTTACTTCCAATTAACCATATGTATAGATGACCATGTAGACATCCCCAAGCTACCACTGTTTGCCTCATAGAAGCAAATCCTACTCATTTACCAGGAAATAGCTGAAATCTTGAAGGCTGCATTTGCAAACCTAAACTATACAATTAAACAATACCATTATATTCTTACTTCTAGAGTTCAATACAAAATGAAAGAGCGATAAGAACAGTTTGCCATTTGTACTGAACCAACATGGTTATGGACATCAGAAACTTATATAATATGCCTAAACTGAGAAAGGAAAGGATAGCAAAGGAGGCAGGCTCATGAAACAAAGAGCCCAATCCCATGCCAACGCTTTTAGTGTTCAGCCCATGATGTGAATTGAGCAGCATGGTGTCATGGAAAGAGTGGTGCATCTGAAATCAGAAGATCTAGGTTCAGATCCTAACCCCATCATTTCCTAGCCAAGGGATCTTGGTCATTCTACTACCATGTGGTTCAGTTTCCTTATTGCATAAATGGGAACAGTAACACTTGTGAGGAAAGCCTTTTCTATGCCTTATACTATTAAAGAAATGTTTGTTTTTTACATTTTTCTCTCTATTTCCTGTGTTCACTAGAGTTTTGCAGCATTCTGTGGACGTGACTGAGGAAGACCGGGGTCCAAGCCGTAGCAACCGCATGGAAATGTCCATTTTTTATGTGGTGTACTTCGTGGTCTTCCCCTTCTTCTTTGTCAACATCTTTGTTGCCCTTATCATCATTACCTTCCAGGAACAAGGAGACAAGATGATGGAAGAATGTAGCCTGGAAAAGAATGAGGTAATACAGGATAGTTACTCAGGAGGCTCTGGAAAGAATTTGTTAGTCAAAAACATGGAGGCAAAAAGCTGAATCATCTGTCCATGATCCCATGATAGCAATAGATGTGGTTCATGTTTTATAAAACTTTAAAAGGTTTAAAATAGTGGATAGTTCAGAAAATAATTACAGTGCTGCTATTAATAGTTCTTAATTATTATTATTAATTATTAAAAGTAACAATGCTTTTAGGCATCATCTGCTTTTCTCCTCACCATAACCCTATGAGGTATTATAGTCTATCATATATATACATACATATATACATATATGTGTATATATATGTATATATGTATATGTGTGTATGTATATGTATGTATGAATGTATTATAGTCTCCAGGTTACAGATGAGGAAACAGTTTCAGAGATGTTACTCATTCAGGGTCATGTAGCTAGTTTGTGTTAGTTTCAGGAATTATTCAATGCCTAAGCACCTCACATGATTTATGATATGAAAGTGCTTCATTGCCTCTATATTCAGGCTTCTTTCCTGTATTTCTATCTAATTGGCCTCTTACTGATTTTGTCCTAGTCTTAGCCTTTTCCAAAAAGACATTAAAATTGTCCTCAACACTAACTTATGAAAAAAGTCTAAAGAACCCCTATTAAGGAATTTGAATCATGCTAATGGACTTGGCTTTCCTCCAGAGGGCGTGCATCGACTTTGCCATCAGTGCCAAACCGCTCACCCGCTACATGCCCCAGAATCGGCATACATTTCAGTACCGTGTCTGGCACTTCGTGGTGTCCCCATCCTTCGAATACACTATCATGGCCATGATTGCCTTGAACACCGTGGTGCTGATGATGAAGGTGAGAGGACTGCAAGTCTCAGAGGCATCAGAGCTCCAGGGTTCAGACTTTTCAGTCACATGACTATTTTTTATTTTCCCAAACATTAGGGAAATGTGCTTCCTTAGTGCTAAGGTGCTGTCCTCTAACTAACTGGGATTCCTTTCATGCCTGGCCCAACCGTCTAACCTCCAGGTCTCTTGGAATCCACTAAGTCAAACATCAAGGAAATAGATTACAGTATAATAATGGACGCAAGCCTCTCAAGACTGTTGTCACTATTAAGGAAGAAGAATAAGTAATAATGCCAAGTAGAACTGAATTTTAAGGAGTTGCTAGGAATGGAGAAGAACTAATTCCCATCTAATGCCATATGTCTCATTAAACAAGAAAGTTGCTAGCACTGCAATTTCACCTCTAGATAATGGTATATTTAATATTCAAATTAGAATTCTATGTTCCTATCCTATATACTTCAGTTTGTTCTGGAAAAACCAATAGCCTCACAGTACTGTTGGCAATTTCTGAGGCTTTGCATAGGACACGCTATCAAGCTATACCTAAGATCTAGAACATTCGGTCAGTAAACAAGCATTTATTAAGTAAAAACCTCCTATGTGCCAAGAACTGTGCTAAGCCCTAGGAATACAAAGAAAGGTAAAAGACAGTCCCTGTTCTCAAGGAGCTCACTCTGATAAGGGAGATAACATGCAAACAACTATGTACAAACAAAATTATGTACAGGATAAATAAGAGATATTCAAAAGAAGGAAGGTGCTAACTTTAAATGGGAATCAGAAAAGACTGCCAGTAGAAGGTGGGATTTTAGCTGAGACTTGAAATCAGGGATGCCAGGAGACAGAGGAGGTGGGAAAGAATGCCAGGCATGGGGGTCAGTCAGTGAAAATGCCCAGAATCAGAAGACGTAGTCTTATAGAAGAGACATTTGATCTTCTCTTGAAGCTAAAAGGCATCCCACTGTGGAGATAAGATATAACCAATCTTGATTGACAGGTAGTATTCCTCTCTCCATATCATCTTGACTCTCTCCCCCTATTTCTCCCTTCCCGCGTCTCTCTCTCTCTCTCTCTCTCTCTCTCTCTTTTTCTAACAGTATTACTCTGCTCCCTGTACCTATGAACTGGCACTAAAGTATCTGAATATAGCCTTCACCATCGTGTTCTCCCTGGAATGCATCCTCAAGATCATCGCTTTCGGCTTTTTGGTATGTCTCAGGGGTTTTGTTCCCAGCATCAGGGCTGTTGTAGTGTCCTCTGGTGCATTACTGACATTTGGTTTTGGTGTTAGTGCTTTTTCTGAAAGAGATACACATTTGCACATCCAAGCACAAACTGGTTTTAGTACTCTGAAAACATCATTAGTATCAAGGCATAAGATCATTTGGACATGAAAATAAAAAAGACTCTTTTATTACCAGTCACCTTTCCAGCCTATGCTAATTATTTTCTGAAAGCAAAAGAACACTGACCATTGCCTTTCTCTTAAAACAGCGGCTTACATGGGGGAGGAATCAGAGAGAAATGGAAATTAAGTAAACAGAATTTAGACATCCTTTCTGTGCTGGAACTAAGATTCCACTTTCAAACTGTAAATTTTCATCAGATTTTTCCAACCAAGTGAAAATTATGCCTTTTGCTGTGTTTTTGTTCAGGAACTCCCCATCTGACAATCTTTAACAGCACATAAGTAAAACTGTAATGGTTCAGCACTAAAAATCATCTCAAAGGTGGTCTAATTCAGTCCTGTTATTTCATAAGTAAGGCAGCCAAGGGCCATCACTGCTTTAACTTGGCCCACTGTCACTAGAAGGCAAGTCTCCTAGTTCCCACTGAGCTTATGGATGATGATTCTCATGGGTGGGATGAAGGGGAAAGTGGCATGGTTTTTACTCGAAATCTCCTTTTGTATCTTCTCAACTATCAATTATAATTTTAAAAAACACTTTATCCTCAATTCATAAGTTCTCCAAAGCATCAGAAAGGTCTCGACTTTTGCCTGAGTGTCCTCTCAGCCTTCCTTCCTTCTCCCTCCTACTAGTGTCATGCTTGCAGTAGGTGCAGTAAGACCAGCATGTTGGGAGATCCTTAGGATATAGACAAGCCCACTTGGCAGCCGTTTCACACATATTTGGGGGTGTGAACTACAATTTCAAATTACATGTGTGTATGTCTTTCCCTGAAAGAAGAAAAATATTATTCATTATCTGAATACGTGTTTGGCTGTTAGTAGTTCCAACTTGGCTCTGGACTGTATTTTGGTAATTGTTCTACAGAATGATTGTCATGATTTCCTTTGGTTTCCCAAATGGTTTTTTGTTTAAAAAATGATTAATTTGATAATTTGGGGTGGGAAATTGAGTGTTACCCACAAAACTGGCTGTGATGCTTTTATTGGACTCCCTTGGAATGCTGTGAGTGTTTTGAGACTGGGGAAATGAAAAGGAGATCAGGAAAACCGAACAAAAAGATATGTTTGTAGTGTGGACTAACCTTGCTGAAATGAAAGAGATAGAGGACCCAGCAACCACAACAAGCAAAGTTTTTCAATTCATTGTAAATACTTGTGCATGGTCCTGACGTTATCTTTGGTGTAAGTCCCTAATTACTCGCTGAATTGTGTTGAACACACACTTACGGGCCTTGATCCCACCCTGAGCCTGTCTTCTTTCCCCATCACTGCCCCCATCCCCTAAGGTTCTTATTCTATGATCAAGAAGCATTTCCATGTTTGTGAATTTTATAAAATGGAATCTTAGTGATCATTTCCATTTTACAAATAAGCAAAAGAGGCCCAGAGAAGTGAAATAACTTGCCCAAGATAGGTAACAGAGTTAATTATTAGCATAGCCACCAATCTATGTTTCCTGATCAGTGAGCTACAATGAAAAGAAACACCCAATTTATCATCAGACAAGCTAAAATCACATCCTGGGCCTGTTGCTAAACCACTTATTTGATGGTGACCCAACCTTTCCACTACTGTAGTCCTCAGTTTCCACATCTATAAAATGAAGGATTTGTACTAGATGACCTCTGACCTTCCTTTCCACTGTAGATGCATGCTTCCCTGTGCTCCCATCTTATCACAAATGGGAACATTCCATCCAAGGTGAAGATTAGGCAAAGCATCCCAAGACTCAAAATTGCAGTGGTTCCATATGAACTCTAGAATAAAATATAAACTACTCAATTTTATACTTAAAGCTTTTTGTAGTCTGGCCCCAACCTATCTTTCTAGAGTGATTTCATATCATTTCCTTTCATTCATTATGTCCCCATCAAATTGGCGTACTTATTACATGTAACCTAAACACAATCTTCTACTGCCTGTGTGTGTCTTCAATTCTTTCTCTCCTCATCTCTGCCTCCTGGAATCTGCAGCTCTATTTACATCTCAGCTGAAGCACTAACTCTTATTTGAGACTTCTTGATCCCTCAGCTGATAAGCATTTATTAAACGTTTACTCTATGTCAAGACTTGTTCTAGTCACTGATGACTCAAAGACAAAGAACTCTTCAAGGAGCTCACATTCTATTACAGAAGAAAACATGTACATAAACAAGTATGCATGAAAAATTACAAAATAAAGACTGCATATTTATGGGGAGGGGGCTATAGGTTTTGGGATTGGAGTTGGGGCAGGGTCTGGGGGAGGTGTATCAAGAAAGACTTCATGTTGAAAGTGGATCCTGGGGAGAATTTGAGAGGAATCATGGGACTTTAAGAGGCAGATGTGAAATGGAAATGCACTCTGGGCAGGGGGATAGACAGCACAGTGAGATGAAATGCAGTATTGTGACAGAGTGTGGAAAGAAGAGTATTGTATAATAAGATTGGAAAGGTAGTTGTGAAAAGCTTTAACAGACAAAGAGCAGCTTGTATGAGATCCTAGCATCAATAGGGAGCCATTAGAAATGACTATGTAAGCGAGGTCTGGCATAGGTCAGATCTGTTCCTTTAGGAAAATCATTTTGGCAACCGTGGGGAAGAATGATTAGAGAAGGGAGATGCTGGAGGCAGGGAGAACAGTTAGGAGATTTCCGTGTCAGAGATAGTATCCTAACCCAAATCTTCTGCCTCCAGAGGCAGTGCTTTTTCCACTGTGCCAAGCTGCCTCCCGTGGGACACATCCTACCCTTTGCCATGATAGCCAATCACTGAGAGGGTTATCAAATACAAGCCTACCACCTACCGCTCCTCCCCTCTACCCTTCCTGCTTCCATACTGTTCCCAATTTCCCACCTTCTCCCCCAAGTTTTATCTTAAAGGAAGTGATAACTGCCACTTGTGTACCCATAGCAGCTGTTCAGGCTCCATTGGGGAAATTTCTCACCATGTGTTAAGTTTGAGATACATGCAGCATATCTAGTTTGAAATATCCAATAGGCATTTAGAGATGTGCCAATGGACCTCAGGAGAGAGCCTAAGGTTTTGTATATAAATTTGGGAGTCATTTACAGAGTGATGATAATTAAACCCATGGGCTCTGATGGGGTCACAAAATAACAAACTGAGAAGAGTAAACATAAGAGGGTTGAGGATATATCTTGAGGTATACCCACAGTTAGTTGGCATGACATGAGTTCTACAAAGGAGACCAAGGAGAAATGTCATCAAGGGAAAGAATAGTGTCACAAAAATCCAAACAGGAGAAGAAACATGACTGAGAGTGTCAAAGGCTATAGAAAGATGAAGAAGAATGAGGGCTGAAGAATCTGGTGCTTAGCCAAATCAGTCTTTATCAGATGCTGAGTGAACAATTAGGTTTAGTTAACCCCAGATGACAAGGGGTTAAAGTGAGTGAGAGGAAAAGAAATTAAAGTGATATGGGCAGATAGCAAGTTTTGCAGAGTGAGACATGAATTTTTGGACATGTACAAAATAGAAATTTGCTTCATTTGACCATGCATATTTGTTGCAAAGGTTTTTCTTTTCTTTTTTTAATTGATAAGTTTGAGGAAAAGAGAAAAATTATTCTCAATAACAAAAAAAAAAGAAGGGGAAATGGAATTGGTTGAGAAAAGGAGGAGAAATAAAGGATGGTAGCTTGAGGTTGTAGTATCTACTTAGTAAAAAACTCACTCAACATGGATTCATCTTTTGGTAGTAGGGCAAGAATTTTTTCAGCACTGAAATTATCTACTTGGGTAGTTACATTGATCAAACTAACCAAATAATTATTTATTGTCAATCAATGATTATTTATAAGCCTGGTTTATCATCCAGAAGTCATTGGGTTTACTAATTTATTTTAGTGTGTAGTCACTGTGCAAGCAAACTAAGTATATAATTTTATACAGTTGCCTTAATATAAAAAAAAAAAAACAAAAACAAACTATGAGTGGAGAAAAAAAACCCTGCTTTTTAAAAGAAACATCTTCTGTGGAGAGACTATTTTGAACAGATATGATTTTGTTATCCAAACTGATATACTTGTGTCACCTATAAAAATTCTTATTTGCACTTAAAATCTTGAAAACAGAATTTTTTAATCTACTTTAAAGTCTTTCAAATGAGTTTTGGTGGTATTTTAACCATTTGTTTAAAAAAAACAGAAATGGTGGGCGGAGCCAAGATGGCAGAGTGAAAGCAACGACTCACCTAAGCTCCTGGAAAAACTCCTCTGGATATCTCCGGGGGGAGAGTCTGACCAGACTTTGGAGGTGTAGAATCCAGTGTGTGACGGACTTTGACGGATTCGGAGCCCAGGCTGGACCGGAGGGTCCATGGGAGGGATCTGTTCCGCAGGGGTAAGACCCCAGCGCACAGCGCAGCGCGGTCGGCGGGCCAGGGCGGAGGGGACCAGAGGAGCCCGAGAATGGCGGGCGAGACCAGCGGAGAAGGAGATAAGCCAGGCCGAGCCAGTGAGAGCCGCTGAGTGCCAGACATCAGCGCAGCAGCCCTTGAAATCTTCAGCCTGAAGATGGACTTCGGTGGGTCACTACTTGAACTTCCAGGAACTGGGATGGCAGAGTGATCAGTAAGTGCTCTCTCCTCCCCCCTGATGACCGTGAGGGAACCATAAAATTCTTCCCCAGATTAATCCTGGATCAGCGGGAACAGCAGAAGGGGGCGGGTGGTCTCATAACACCAGAGGCTGGAAAAGTGGCAAAGGGGGATTCTTCCTACGGTAGCGGAGACGGCTGGAGGGACAGACGACCCAGGGCAGAGAAAATTCGCACTGAGACCCAGGCAAGCCTCAGAGCCGGGAGACGAGCCCAAGGAGGGGCGGGAACATGCGTTAGCTTCTAGGCGTGCCCCAGCCCTCCAGGGGAAAAGGGAAGACAATAGGGAAGCTGGGATCACCATCCCTGGACCTTGCCTTTGCCTCAAGTCAGCTGAGGAGATATCCTGAGGACAGACCACCCCTCCCACATACCTAACAAGCTAACCCCAGGGTTGATCGGGGAAACAAAAAACAAAAGCCTGCTTTTAGCCTAGACACACATCAGCTCAACTTAAAGATCTGTACCTTCGGACTGAAAGAACCAAAAGCTACAACACTCAGCCAACATCATGAATCGGAAAAAGCAGACGAAAAGTGAAAAAACCATAGAATCTTTCTACGGGGATAAGGACCAAAACACAAACACCAAAGAGGTTAGAGCTGAGACTGTACTTCCATCTGAAACCTCAGATGGGACTATGAATTTCTCGCAAGCACAACTAGATTACCTGGAACGTCTGAAGAAGGATATAAAAGAAAAACTGGCCAATGATTTTAAAACTATAAAAAAAGAATTCACTGATGAGAACATCACCCTGAAAAAGAAAATTGAAGAAATGGAAAAGGAAGTTCAAAAATTAACTGGAGAGAATAATTCCCTAAAAGAAAGAGCTAATCAAATGGAAAAGGAAACCCAAAACCTAATTGGGAAAATTGATCAGATGGAAAAGGAAACCCAAAACCTAACTGGGAAAATTGGTCGAATGGAAAAAGAAGTACAAAAATTAAATGGAGAAAATAGCTCCTTAAAGGGAAAAATTGGTCAGATGGAAAAGGAGATGGAAAAGCTAACTGAAGAAAATACTACAATGAAGATTAGAATTGGGCAAGTAGAAACTAATGACTCAATGAGGCAACAAGAATCAGTCAAACAAAATCTAAAGAATGAAAAGATAGAAGAAAATGTAAAATATTTAATTGGAAAAACAACTGACCTGGAAAATAGATCCAGGAGAGAAAATCTAAGAATTATTGGCCTGCCAGAAACCCATGATGAAGAAAAGAGTCTGGACAATATGTTCCAGGAAATCATCAAGGAAAACTGTCCAGAAGTAGTAGACTCAGAGGGCAAAATAGTCATCGAAAGAATCCACCGTTCCCCTCCCAAAAGGGATCCCAAACTCAAAACCCCAAGAAATATAGTTGCCAAATTCCAGAGCTATCAAGTGAAGGAGAAAATACTACAAGCAGCGAGAAAGAAACAATTCAAATATCAAGGACACACAGTCAGGATCACACAGGACCTTGCAGCTTCTACATTAAAAGATCGAAAGAATTGGAACCCAATATTCCGTAAGGCAAAGGAGTTGGGACTTCAACCAAGGATCAACTACCCAGCAAAGTTCAGCATAACATTTCAGGCAAGGAGAAAGTCATTCAACGAAATAAGGGATTTCCAGAGCTTCCTGACCAAAACACCAGAACTCAATAGACAATTTGATCTTCAAATGCAGGTCTCCAGAGAATCATAAAAAGGTAAACAGAGGGGAAAAAACAAAAACAAAAACTTGCTACTCAATTAGGGCAAACTGTTTACCTCCCTATAAGGGAAGATGATACCTGTTAATCTTGAGAACTGTGCAGCTATTATGATAAAAGGGATATATGTAGAGGGAACGGGCATAAAGTAAATGATGTCATGTCAAAAATATGATTTAAGTATGAGAAGGGAATGTAATAGGAGGTGTGGAAAGGGGGAAGCAGAAAATGGCAAATTATATCACAGGAAGAAGTACAAAACTATAGTAGAGGGAAGGAGGGGAGGGAGATGAGCATTGTTTGAGAGGTACTCTCATCTGATTTGTTCAAAGGAGGGAACAATAATCTTAAGTAGATAAGCCTAACTAGCTCTATAGGTAGTAGGAGGGGAAGGGGGAAGAAAGGGGAGGGTGGCTAAGAGGGAGGAAAGAAGCAATAAGAGTAAAGGGGACTAAAAGGGAGGGGGGTCAAAAGAAGGAGGGGAAGGCTGCAGGAGGAGGGGGAGAAAAGTGAATACTATTGAGGAGGGGAAGGGAGACGGGAGAGCTAAAAGCACAAATGGTGGGAAAGAGGTTGGAGGGAAATACACAGATTGTAATCATAACTGTGAATGTGAATGGAATGAACTCTCCCATAAAACGGAGACGGATAGCAGAAAGGATTAAAAGCCATAATCCAACAATATGCTGCTTACAAGAAACACATTTGAAACGGGGGGATACACATAGGATAAAGGTCAAAGGATGGAGCAGAATATATTGTGCTTCAGCTCATGTAAGAAAGGCAGGAGTAGCAATCCTAATCTCAAACAAAGCAAAAGCAGAAATAGATCTAATCAAAAGGGATAGGGATGGAAACTATATCTTGCTAAAAGGCACCATAGACAATGAAGCAATATCATTACTAAACATGTATGCTCCAAGTGGTATAGCATCCAGATTCTTAGAGGAGAGGTTGGGGGAGTTGAAGGAAGAAATTGATAGCAAAACTATACTAGTGGGGGACCTCAACCTCCCCCTCTCTGAACTCGATAAATCCAACCTCAAAATAAACAAGAAAGAGGTTAAGGAGGTAAATAAAACTCTGGATAAGGTAGATATGATAGATCTTTGGAGAAAATTAAATGGGAATAGAAAGGAATACACTTTTTTCTCAGCGGTACATGGAACATTTACAAAAATTGACCATGTACTAGGACATAAAAATCTCACAATCCAGTGCAGAAAGGTAGAGATAATCAATGCATCCTTTTCAGATCATAATGCATTAAAAATTACATGTAATAAAAGGCCATGGAAAGAGAAACCAAAAATCAATTGGAAACTAAATAATCTAATTCTAAAGAAGGGTTGGGTTAAAGAAGAAATCATAGAAACAATCAACAATTTCATTCGAGAGAATGACAATAGTGAGACAACATACCAAAACTTATGGGATACTGCAAAAGCAGTTATTAGGGGAAGTTTTATATCTCTGAATGCTTACATAAATAAAATAGAGAAAGAGGAGATCAATGACTTAGGCTTGCAGTTGAAAAAGCTAGAAAAAGAACAAATTGAAAATCCCCAAGTAAATACCAAATTAGAAATACTGAAAACCAAAGGAGAGATTAATAAAATTGAAATTAAGAAAACTATTGAATTAATAAATAAAATCAATAGTTGGTTTTATGAAAAAACTAATAAAATTGATAAACCTTTGGTCAATCTGATTAAAAAAAAGAAAGAAGAAAACCAAATTACTAATATTAAAAATGAAAGGGGTGAACTCACCTCCAATGAGGAGGAAATTAAAACAATAATTAGAAACTACTTTGCCCAACTTTATGCCCACAAATTCGATAATCTAAACGAGATGGATGAATATTTTAAAAAATACAAATTGCCCAGATTAACAGAAGAGGAGGTTGAATACTTAAACAACCCCATCTCAGAAAAAGAAATTGAACAAGCCATCAATGAACTCCCTAGGAAAAAATCTCCAGGGCCAGATGGATTCACAAGTGAATTCTATCAAACATTTAAAGAACAGTTAATTCCAATACTACATGCACTATTCTTGAAAATTGGGGAAGAAGGAGTCCTCCCAAATTCTTTCTATGATACAAATATGGTTTTGATACCCAAACCAGGAAGAGACAAAACAGAGAAAGAAAATTATAGACCAATTTCCCTAATGAATATAGATGCAAAAATTTTAAATAAGATTCTAGCAAAACGAATACAGCATCTTATCACGAGATTAATACATTATGATCAGGTAGGATTCATACCAGGACTACAGGGCTGGTTCAATATTAGGAAAACTATTAGCATTATCGATCACATCAACAACAAAGCTAACAAAAACCACATGATTATCTCAATAGATGCAGAAAAAGCTTTTGACAAAATACAACATCCATTCCTACTAAAAACATTGGAGAATGTAGGAATAAAGGGAACTTTCCATAAAATAATAAGCAGTATCTATCTAAAACCTTCAGCAAGCATTATATACAATGGGGATAAGCTAGATGCATTCCCAATAAGATCAGGGGTGAAACAAGGTTGTCCATTATCACCACTATTATTTAATATGGTACTAGAAATGTTAGCTGTAGCAATTAGACAAGATAAAGATATCCAAGGAATTAAAATAGCCAAAGAAGAAACTAAGTTATCACTCTTTGCAGATGATATGATGATTTACCTAGAGAATCCCAGAGATTCAAGTAAAAAATTACTAGAATTAATAAACAACTTTGGCAAAGTTGCAGGGTACAAAATAAACCCACACAAATCTTCTGCATTCCTATATATTAGCAACAAAGTCCAACAGCAAGAGATAGAAAGAGAAATCCCATTTAAAGTTAGGGTAGACAGTATAAAATACTTAGGAGTCTACCTGCCAAAACAAACCCAGGGATTATATGAACACAATTACAAGACACTTTTTGCACAAATAAAGTCAGATTTAAGTAAGTGGAAAAACATTAGTTGCTCATGGGTAGGCCGTGCTAATATAATAAAAATGACAATTCTACCCAAATTAATATACTTATTTAGTGCCATACCAATTAAACTATCAGACAATTACTTTCTAGAGCTGGACAAAATAATATCAAAATTCATTTGGAAAAACAAAAGGTCCAGAATATCAAAGGGACTAATGAAAAGAAATGCTTGGGAAGGTGGCCTAGCGCTACCAGACCTCAAACTGTACTATAAAGCAGCAATTATCAAAACCACTTGGTACTGGCTAAGAAACAGAGAGGTAGACAAGTGGAATAGACTTGGCACTCAAGATGCAGTAGGCAAGGAATATAGCAACCTTCTGTTTGATAAACCCAAGGACCCCAGCTTCTGGGATAAGAACTCATTGTTTGACAAAAATTGCTGGGAAAACTGGATAACAGTGTGGCGGAAATTAGGCATAGACCCATACCTGACACCGTACACAAGAATAAAGTCCAAATGGGTACATGATTTAGGTATAAAGATTGATACCATGAATAAACTGGAGAAGCAAGGAATAGTGTATTTATCAGATCTATGGAGAAGGGAAGAATTCTTTACTAAAGGAGAGATAGAATGCATTATGAAATGCAAAATGGATAACTTTGATTACATTAAACTGAGAAGTTTTTGCACAACGAAACCCAATGCAACCAAAATCCGGAGGGATGTAGTAAATTGGGAAAGAATTTTTACAGCTAAGCTCGGGGATAAAGGCCTCATTTCTAGAATTTATAGAGAACTGATCCAAATGTATAATCATACAAGTCATTCCCCAATTGATAAATGGTCAAAGGATATGAACAGGCAATTTTCAGAGGAAGAGGTTAAGGCTATCTATAGTCATATGAAAAAATGCTCTAAATCACTATTGGTTAGAGAGATGCAAATCAAAACAACTCTGAGGTACCACATCACACCTATAAGATTGGCAAACATGACAGAACAAGAAAATGATAAATGCTGGAGAGGATGTGGGAAAGTTGCAACACTAATTCATTGTTGGTGGAGCTGCGAGCGCATCCAACCATTCTGGAGAGCAATTTGGAACTATGCCCAAAGGGCTACAAAAATGTGCATACCGTTTGACCCAGCAATATCGCTACTAGGACTATATCCCCAAGAGATCATAAAAATGGGAAAGGGTCCCACATGTACAAAACTATTTATAGCAGCACTCTATGTAGTTGCCAAAAACTGGAAGTCAAGGGGATGTCCATCAATTGGGGAATGGCTGAATAAATTATGGTATATGAATGTAATGGAGTACTATTGTGCCATAAGAAATGATGAACAAGAAGACTTCAGAGAGGCCTGGAAGGACTTATATGACCTGATGCTGAGTGAAAGGAGCAGAACCAGGAGAACTTTATGCACAGCAACGACCACAGTGTGTGAGAGTTTTTTCTGGTAGACTTAGATTTTTGTAATAACACAAGAACTTCTTACCAAAAAAAAAAAAAAAAATCCTAATGGAGGATCTCAAGGCAAAATGCCTGCCACACTCAGAGAGAGAAATATGGAAGTCACTCACATATTGTAGCAGATCATGTTTGTGTATGTGTGTGTGTTTGTGTATCATGTTCTGATTTGTTATACGATTTCTTTCATTTATCTTAGTATGACTACATAGCATGACTATAGTGAAAATATACTCAATAGGAAAGTATATGTAGAATCTATACAGAATTGTATGCAGTCGTGGGGAGGGAGGGGGGGAGTGGGGGGTAGGTGGGGGGGATAAAATCACAATTGTATGGCAGTGATTGTTAAACATTACAAAATAAAAAAAAAATAAAAAAAATAAAAAAAATAAAAAAAACAGAAATGTAATATTTTCTGACTAGTTTGTAAGAATAACTGTTTGACATAAGGAAAGATGAAATTTACTATTTTAATTTCAACCCAAACCTTTGTCAATTTAGTTCATTTCAATATTTAGCTTTAATGACTGTAATAACTGAAAAAAGATACATCGGAAAAGTAGAGCCAAATGGAAGAAGTATATCATTGATTCATCTTGTTAATTCATGACACTCTTTTTCAATCCCGTTGACATGTCATCTGGTCATGCAATGAGTTGTTTGAGTACCTACCTTGTTAACCTCATCATGTCACAAGAGGGATTAGACCTGTTTTTGTTTGATAGAGCAGATCTGGGAAGAATGAGCAGAAATGGCAGAAAATTAAATTTCAGCTTGACATAAGGAAGAGCTTAACAAATAGGGCCCTGCAAAAATGAACTGAGCTGCCTCCAGAGGTGGAGCCTCATTCATTTATTGGAAAACTTTAAGATGATGCTCAATGACTACTTATTGCCTCTTTTGCAAAGGGGATTCCTATTGAAGTACAGGTCAGAGTAGATAAGTCTCTTTCAACTCAGATTTTGTGATTTTCTATGGAACATTATGATCATAAATCCCATTTCCAATATAAACTCAATACAAACCATTCTGCGACTATCCAAAAGAATTAGTAGCTTCATTGGAAAATGGCAGATTTTGCAGCTGGTGAAGAAGAAATGAGGTTTCTGGTTGAAAAATAATACAATATAAGTAAAAGTTATTGTGAATTTGTGTATCAACTGATATTACTTAATGCAAGATGGCAAATTTGAAGCAAGATAACCAAAGATCTTTTCTCTCTTCTTTTATGTATTTCCTTGACGTTGGTCATCTGGCAGAATTATTTCCGAGACACCTGGAACATCTTTGATTTCATCACAGTCATTGGCAGCATCACAGAAATTATTCTGACGGACAGCAAGGTGAGTTTTAAATCTATCTATCTATCTATCTATCTATCTATCTATCTATCTATCTATCTATCTGTCTGTCTGTCTGTCTGTCTGTCTGTCTGTCTGTCTGTCTGTCTGTCTATCTATCTATCTATCTATCTATCTATCTATCTATCTATCTATCTATCTATCTATCTATCTAGATTTAACATGCAGTACTCCCATTTATCCAATCAAGCCTGGAAGCATTACTTTTTATTTAACCCACTTAGACCACACAATGCCATAGATCAAATTCCAATACTCATAGTGTCAGGTATACCCTAATATTTAGGCAGACAGGTGGCATAGTGGATAGAGCACTGGACTTGGACACAGAAAGACCTGATTTCAAATCCACCCTCAGATACTTACTAGCTATGTGACTCTTGATTTCCTTATCTATAAAATAGGGACAATAATAACACCTGCTTCCCAGAGTTGTTGTCAGAATCAAATGAGACAATATGTAAAATGCTTTACAAATTATAATGGACTTAACACAGTGCTTGGCACATAGCACTATAGAAATGTTCCTGCTATTATTATTTTTACTTATATTTATTTAGTGTCATTGACCTCACTCCTGAGCTTTCAATCTTCACATCACTGAGTGTAAGTCCATTCCTATAACAAAAAGGGCAGATGCATGTTGGGGTGCAAACAGTCTGACATGCTAGGTAGCACCAAATCAAACAAGTACTTACAAAACCCCGACAGTGGGCCCAGGGTTGGATTTATTTCTGGGAGGAAATTTAAAGGAGACAGAATATATATGGACCATGTCCTTAAGAAGTAGGTGATCTAGTTAGAGAGATGACAGTTAGTGACTAATATAAGGTGGTATTTATTGCACTAGGGCATTGTATTACTTTCTTGATGTACATAGAAGACATCCAGTTATATGGCTACAGTGAAAAATATATGTAAAAATTTCATCTCATGGTGACTTCCTCTAATGACATCAAAATGTCATTCTTATTCAATATGTATACAGTTCTTTGTGTACAGCAAGAAAAAAAAATAAAGATCAAGACATATTACTTCTACAGTTATCAAGGAGAACACTAAGGTTGTATATATGGAGACCTACTGGCATCCTGAGATGAAAATTCAATGGAAATTATACGTCTAAATAAATGAGCATCTTTGTAATGCCAGGTTTAACGAATACTTTTGCCAACACTAAAATGGACAACAATGGATTTAGAAAGTATCCAACAAAAATTCATATGATATGAATAAAACAGCATTCATCATTCCAAAGCAGCTGTAGAAAGGTTAATACTTCCTTGTAAAAAAAAAAAAAAAAAAGGAAGAGAACTGATGGATATGTTCATATCATATGATAATAATGTAATAGATTTACAGAGTCACTTCCTGAACAGACACCACTTCACAAAACAATGAAAAAGCTGTTCATAGATACTTGCCTCTGCATCATTCTTACTAAATGTAATCCATATTTGTTTACCTCCAAATGGAGCTTGTATAATGGTAAAGGTTCAAAAATAAAATGAAAACACCCTAAGTGAGCAGCATGTACATGAACATGGCCAATAATATGCTTACTACAACACATCAAAGACATGAAGGTATATGGATTTTTGAAAAAATTAATAGTGATTAATAAGAACAATACAAGATTAGCTCATTGCTATCAGAAATTATGTAAGCTTATCCTAAGGACACAATATTTGTTAATCAATGCTGGTTTTGAAAGGAAATGATAGAAACTGTACAATATTGTTTCAGGTTACAAAAATTTTTTTGTTTCCTTGTTTTTAGTTATATCACAAGTCTTTGTGATCTCTTTTGGGGTTTTCTTGACAAAGATGCTGGAATGGTTTGCCCTTTCTTTCTCCAGTTCACTTTACAGATGAAGAATGTGAGGCAAATAGGGTTGAGTGACTTGCCCACAATCACACAGCTAGTGTCTGAGGCCAGATTTAAATCTAGGTCTTTCTGATTCCAGGTCTGACACTCTATCCACTGTTCCACCTAGTACAATTTAGCACCTTTCAAGTACCTAAAAAATACAATAAAGGGACAAAAATTATACACTGAAAGTTAGCTAACATGATAAATTCCTATACAAATAAACTCATAAATATCCTTGAGAATTCAGCAAATAACTGGAAAACTGTATCTGCAATAGCCCTGATTTAACACTGAGCAATAAAAATTTTGAAACATTATTTTAGTAGATACTGCCATATTGGATACTCATAACCTATTGTCTATGCGGAATGAAAAATTTTCAAAATATCGATGTTAGTAGAGGAAATGAAAGCAATGTAGAAAGCGAAGGAAGCAGATCTCCCTCTTGTACTGCCACTCATTGTCCCACATATGCTTCCTGTAAGCCTGCAGAGATGAATACACAACCCAACACTTTGACTCAGTTTTAAAAGCAATCATTTTGCTCACCTACCCAATAGTCTATTACTTTGGAAGCATAAAATAATAATAGTAAGATAGTGATTTCTTGGAGCCATTTCTCTCTAAGTTCCATGAAATATAGGGTGAGAATAAGAACGAGTGATAATTAATGAACATTTACATTGTGATTTAAAGTTTTTGTGTATATATATCTATATATAGATATGTAATCTCATTTAAACCTCTCAACAACCCTATGTGGTATGTACAATGGGTATTATGTTCTTCTTTAACAGATAAGAAAACTGAGGCTCAGAGAGGTTAAATGACTTGGTCATCATCACTAGGTATCAGAGATAGGGATCAGGCATAGGGAAGATTGGGATCATTCCACTTTGCCCCCATGGCAGCTAGAGGTAGGGTTTTGAGAAGACACGTAGAAATGATGCTTCGTTCTAGGATTAGTCCAGTGCTGTGAATACTGGTATTTAGTCATTTCTAAATGCTCAACATGTCAGTAATTTCCATCTCCCTCCTCCAGCTGGTGAACACCAGTGGCTTCAACATGAGTTTTCTAAAGCTCTTCCGAGCAGCCCGCCTCATTAAGCTCCTCCGACAGGGTTATACCATCCGCATTTTGTTATGGACCTTTGTTCAGTCATTTAAGGTAAGAAACACTGGCTTTTTTTCTCTTCAGATTGGAAAGGTCATGAAAACTGTGCCACAGGAGGCAGCATGGCAAAAAAATAAAGGTGTCATTTGGCATCTTTGTTCTTTTGTGTGTGTGTGTGTGTGTTTTAATTTGTACTTTGAGAATGGTAAAACAGAATATTTATCAAAAAGTGTTATATAAATTTAGTATTTTCATTTTATTATCACTCATGACATTCAGATATGCTACAGGTCAAGTCATCTACAATGAAGTATAATCTCTTACTGGATAAACTTAATAAAATGCACTCACTCTGGTGTGTCAGTCTGGCCATCCTTGGTTTGGAAGAAAGAGAAAAGGTTACCTTTGTACTGATTTAGATAATTTTTTTTTCCTAAATAGCAATGAGGCAATTGTATACATTTTAACAACATGCACCTGAAGCTACTTTCTTTTACGTTTTATGTTTTTTTTATTTCCTGTGCCAGACTTCAAAAAACTTCATCTTTTGAGTTTTAGCAAGGTCACTTGAGTCACACCATTTCATAGTTGGCCTCCCCATTGGCATTATAACTGGAAGATGTCCTTGGTTTTATTGGGCACCTTATGTGCTAGCATCATATGGGACATTGGACTCCATTTTTTTTTTTTTTGCAGTAGTGCTGTACTTTATCCTATTCAGACAACACTTGAAGTTATTGTACACAATTTTAGATGTAACCTTTTTTAAAGGAATATCACCAAGGGTATGCCAAAAGGAGGGTTGCCAGAATGAAGAGGTAACTTAAACCATGTCATATGTGGATTGATTAGAGGAACTAGAGAGATTTAGCCTACAGAAGAGAAGACTTGGGATGAAGTTGGAAGAAAAAAGGGAGCTATTGTCATAGATATCTTTGAATATTTAGAAAGTTATCTTATCCAATAGGTATGTAATGTGACTGAAGGAAACATTTGCATGAAACTCTCCTCTACTTTTAGAGACTGATTATTCAATGCTATGTGTGTGCAGGCAGCTAGGTTAAGCAGTACATAGAATGCCTGAGCCAGGAGTAAAAAAAATCGTCTTCCTGAATTCAAATCTGGCCTCAGACACTTACTAGCAATGTGAAACTGGACAAGTCACTTAACTCAATTTGTCTTGGTTTCCTCATCGGTAAAATGAGCCAGAGGGGGAAATGGCAAATCGCCCCAGTATCTCACCAAGGAAACCTAAATGGAATCACAAAACATTGAACCTGATTAAAAACAAATGAAATACCTGAATGTAGGGTACAATTGATAAGATCTGGAGAGAAGAGAGATCCTGGTCTTCTGATTATACAAATGACTTTTTGATGCAAGGATCACATTCTTCTCACTTACAGAGGGCAGAATTTGTACTAATAAGTAATTTGCGGGAAGGCAGATTCTAATTCAATATAAGAAAAGCTTCCTAACAATTAAAAATGTAATGGCTGCTTGCAGAGGTAAGCTTGGAAATCTTTTAAGTAAAAATTGAATGACTATCTCTTATAGTGTTGTAGATACAATTCATACCTTAGATGCATATTAGATTGGATAACCTTTGGTGGTCCCAATCTGGGAATTCTACAAATGCTCACATCTAATGTTTTAGCTCAGAAACAAGTTCCTATAGAGGACTAACATTTAATTTAAGTAAAGGATATGTTTTCATACAAACGTCTACAGAAACATGAGAAACTGACATGCTTCATCCACTTGATTTTTCCTATGTTCATGGTCAGACCAAACTCCTCTGTGTGATTATGGATATTTTCCAGAAGGTTCTGTAATATCCTATGGCTTCATACAGTCAGTACTATGTCATCTGCAAATAGGAACATCTAATGGACCTCACTATCCAGGAGAATGCCTCTTCCATTTAGATTCTTAAGTGGATCTCCTTCATTCAAAAATTTGGCCAATGGAATAGATTAGGGACATAGCATATGGTATCAAGGGAAAAGAGTACCATAGTGTTTGATAAATCTAAAATCAACTACTGGGGTAGGGACTCTATTCCACAAAAATTACTAGAAAAACTGGAAATTTGTCTGGCAGAAATTAGTTGTAGACCAACCTTTCACACCATATACTACAATGAACCCCAAATGGATATGTGACATAATCTATAAAAGGTCACATCATAAGTGGGCAAGTCACTTAACCCTGCCAGTTTCCTCATCTGTAAAATGAACTGGAGAAGGTAATGGCAAACCACTCCAACATCTTCTCAAGAAAACCCCAAATAGGGCCACAAAGAATTGGATACAACTGAAAAATAACTCAATAACAACATCACTTTCTGCATCCAGTATCCTAACCTCCCCTTTTCCCAACCAGTCACCTATGAATCTCACTGCCTCTTTCCCCTCCCTCACCTTCCAACTGAAGACTATTTGTTCCCCAGTGACAGTAAAAAGCTACCCATATTTTTGTTTGGTAGGGGTAGCTAAATTGTACAGTGAATAGATTATTTAACTCAAATTCAAGAAGATAAGTTCAAAACCAACTTCAGATTCTTACTAGCTATGTATCCTCTGGGCAAGTTAATAACTATTGTCTGCCTCAATTTTTTAATCTGTAAAATGGGGATAATAAAAACACCTTCTTCTCAGGGTTGTTGTGAGTCTCAAAGGAGATAAAACTTGTGAAGTATTTTACCAAGTTTACCAAACTTAGAGACCTCCATAAATGCTGGTTGTTGTTACAATTGGCTTACTTTTGGATGGGAAAGATCTTGATTCATTCAAAAGCACAGCATAGTTTTACATTACATTGAATTCTGTGCCATGGAATTTGTAGCAAAGTTTAATTGTGGATGATGGTGAATATTTTTTTTAGGAAATAGCTTTGGAATAGTAACAAAAGAGAACTTAAGGAATTTTAGACCAGACTAATGTAAAACCAGTGCAAGGCTGAAATTGCTGAAGGATGAAAGAACATTATAGGATCTGACTTTCAAATACACTCAATTACTGTTTCATTTTGCTTCCAGTTCTCACTAAAAAGATGCTCTTTGGAAAAAGTCCAAGAAAAAAACATTTGGAAGCCAAGGCCAGATGTTTGGTCTTAGATTTGTATAACAATACTTGGGGTTTAGCAATAGAAAGTGGAATGAAAATGTTGTACACAGTAAGCATTCATACTCCCTCATTGCTCATAGAGGTATGGGCAGTGGAGATCTTTCCTATGAGTTGTTAGTTATTTAGAATTATGGGATCTGGGCACCCAATAGCCTTTCTATCTGTGTGATGATCTTAAAACAAATGTTAAGTCAAACATCTGGGAACATCCAGGGAAGATAGTGTCTTTGACCTTTCATGTAAGCAAGAAGTTAGGCATAGCCAGTGGCTTCAGGATGTGAGAGTGAAAAGTAATAACCATTATCTTTCTTTTTATCGCAGGCCCTCCCCTATGTCTGTCTATTGATTGCCATGTTATTCTTCATTTATGCCATCATTGGGATGCAGGTAAGCAGGTGTTTCTTTGAGGGAAAGATAATAGGAGGCTACTCCCCTTAATGGAACAGCTACTTAGTGGACAGAGCATGCATGGATAGACAGCAAATCAAGTAAAAGAACCCTGGTGCTGTAAATTTCCTGAAAGAACCCAGTTGCATTTCATCCTTAGGGATTTCCCAACTATGCAGCTTCACTTCCCAGTCACAACAAGCAACATATCCCAATACATCATACTTGGGGTGGTCCTTCTATGCTCACCATTTTCCATAGAGCACAATCAATTTAACATTAACCTGGCATAAGACAGAAACAAAGACAAAAATGTATCATTTGTTTTTAACCCCTAAAAACTCCTAGCATAATTCATTTTAGTTTGACAAATATTTATTAAGTAATGACTATATACAAGGTGCTATGCAAGGCATTGGGGATACAGAGACAAAAAGAAAACTGGTTCTTCAAGGACCTTATATTCTCCTCGATATACAATTTACTTAATTATATACAAGCATGCACAAATCATATAATGTGATTTCAAGAATGAAAGAACACTAACAACTAGGAAAATGAGAAAGGCTTCATTTCAAGGGAAGTCACTAGAACTGATAAATGAAAGAAGACAGATATTCTAAGAAGAGAAAGTGAGGATGAATCAACCATCTTTGCAAAGACACAAAAGTAGAAGATAGTACATAGTATACTGTAAATAGCTAGCAGGTCAACTTAACTGAGATGGCAAGTACATGAAAGGGAATGACAGGAAATAAGACTGGCAAGATAGATTGGATGTGGGTTATAGAAGGTTTGAATGCCAGTTTTTTTTTCCTATGGGCGATAGACAGCTTCTGAAAATTATTGAGTAGTGAAATCACATGGTCGTATTTGAGGGAATCTAACCAAGAGGCCAAGAATGAATCTGTAGCAACAACCAAGGTTAGGAAATTTCAGGGTTCTTCTCAGTGTTTGACCAAAGCCTGAGGACATATTCATAAACTGAAGCTAAGTTTGACAGTTAGGTCATGATGAGCTAAGTTCACTTCTTAGACTTCATAAGAATAGAGATTTAAAACTTCAGAAAACATCTAATTAAATCCCCTCATTTTATATATGAGAACATTGAAATCAGAGTAGAAAAATGCTTTGCCCAAGGTCACAAATGAATGAGTAGTATAGGTAGAATTTGAGCCTACATTCTGTAACCTATCATTCATTCCACTCCACCATGAAAGCCTCTCCAATTTAGGACTTTCAGTTTCTATCAGTAAATTTCTGGGGAGAAACAAAGGCCACACTCTCACCTAATCCACCTTTAGGTGTATGATATGCTGGACAGCTCCTCAGATTTCCAAAACCTTCTTATTTCCAAGTTTAGAAGACAACAGTCAGAATTTTTAACTTGGATGTTTGTGTTGGTATTTGGACTGCTGATTGAGGGATCAAAATGACCTTCTTCCAGTATAATAGACCTTGTTGTTGATGAACATCTCCTGGTCTAGACTTTTAGTCTCCAGATGCCCTCTGATTAGGCCCAGCTTGTAGGATTCCAAGGGCATCATAACTGTTCCAGTTGAGGTGACTCTTTGAAGCAAAACCTTGGTGATATTGTGACTGATTGCCCAGCAGAGGACCTCAGCCAAGTAGCAATCTCCTGCAGTCAAGCAGTCTGGCTGCAGTTTTGCTGGCCATCTGCAACAGCCAGCACTACCAAATCTTCAGTCTTGCCCAAAGCTTCTCTGAGAATGGTACCTGCACCTTTTAATTTCTTTCCCCCTATAATTGATCACTATGGTTTTGTCCTCCAAAATGCAGTCAAAGAAAGAGAACTGTCTAACAGTTGAATAGGCTACTCCAATATTGAGTTTCCATTCGTTAGGAGCATTTAAGAACCTGCATGGCCATCCGTCAAGGAAACTGTTGAAGGTGTTTCCCACGGTTTGAGAGATTGAGCTAAATTATATCAAAGGTCCTTTTCACCTCAATTATTATATAATTATAGGATTAATATTTTCTTGAATCATTAAATGTAGAACTATCTGCATCATCTTATTGACAGGATTAAAAAGATGCATGCTTTTGCAACAATTCTAAATTTGAATGACATAAAGTTTGTTCACAGAAAGGACAAAAAGATGTAAAAGCATGCATCTTTTTAGTCCTGTAAATAAGGTGATGAAACTAGCTCTATCTTTAATAGTTCAAGGAAATTCTAACCCTATAATTATGCAGGTTCTTCTTAAATTTGGTTGAAAGGCCAGAGATTGTCACTGGCTAAACCAGGGTCTACCACAGTTGTCTGACCTTCATACCCCATCCTAGTCCAAAGTCCTGTGGCTCTTCATTTTGAAATGGGAGGAATGGCATCACCAATTGCTGAGCCAACAAGAGTTTAAACTAACACTAGTCATTACTTCATGAGTCTTTAATAGCATCTGCTAGTGGCAAATCTTCTTAGCAGTTATTCACTCATCAGGAAAAGTCAAGGGGCTAATGTGATAGTATACTCATAGTCTTTGTGGATATTTCATACTTTTTTCTAGAGTTATTAACAAATTACATACCCATATACTCACCTTTTGGCATTTTATCTTGGGGTTCTTTTGCTCCATAATATTTCTTGATTGTAGTAGGACCTTTCCTTGGCTTGGTCAATCACTATACTCTTCCCCCACCCCCACCCTGAATCTCTTTAATTATCATGTTAGCTCCTGTACTTCAAATACATCACGCTTTTGCTTTTTAATTAATTCTTAGTCATTGCACATTCAGAAACCATTTACTGTTGCCAAATGGAGTTGAGACCCATAGTTTAAGAAGTACTGGAATGGATAGACTATAATGGAAACTGGACAACCTAGCAAAGTAGTGGATGCTCTGAAAAAAATGGAGGAAATAGAACTGAAGTATTCAATGATACAACAGAAATATTAAAACAAAGTCAAAAGTTAGAGAAATTGAATGACTATGTGAGTTATTGACTATCAGAAAAACTGACCTAAAATATGGGGAATGGAAAAATAATCTAAGAGTTAAACAATAGTAAACAAATGAACTCACAAATGATTACCACATTTTGAGAAATTCTAAAAGAAAAATGTCCCCAAGTTAGAAGTCTTCTGTCTAATATTTGATGGTCCTTGCCAGCCCTTTGTCATCCTTCCATTGAGAAAGTTCCTTCTTTTTTCCATACATTTTTGGAATTATTGAAAATATGAAGTAAGATCAGAAGTAATAAAGGAAGGAAAATCAGGCAAAAAGCCTTAATGATAGCAAGAATAAATGTTTTCTTAATTAATCACCTGAAAATAGGCACAAAGTAACCTGGTGTGTTACTTTTAGAAGAAAGGGCAATGTAGACTGAATCCCAGTCCTAACTTGGTCACTTTATAGTGATGTGACTTTAGGGGGAATCCTTTAACCTCTTTGAGCCTTTATTTTCTCATTTGTAAAAGGGAATAATAACACTTGCACTAAGTATCTCACTGGTTTGTTAGAAAGAAAATGATTTGTAAATCTTGTCATTACGTAACTACAAACTAGCATTATTAAGAACATTACATGCAAATTGCATGATAATTTGTGTCCATGCTTTCATAATGTTTTAAACATTTGAATATGACGTTTGGTGAAGTTCAAGCAGAAATCAGTTGCTTAGGCACAAAGAGTGATACATGAAAAAATAAAAGAAGTGGATTGAGGGGAGAGAACATATCACAGATGATGCAACACCAAGGGAGTAAGCTATAGACATGAACAGAATTATATGCCAGTGACATTACAGGCAATATTGCCTCCCAGTTAGTTGGATTTAGCAGTTCAGTGATAGTTTCATTTTTAAAAATTATTCGTCATTTTGAAGCCCCCCCTTTCTCATACTTTTCTGTTTCCTTCTTAGCAATTCTTATTCCTTCCCCAGTGTTGTGTAGCTTACCACCTCCAAGGCCCCTGTGGGACAAGTAGTATTTTTTTTTTTTTTGCAAAACAAGGTTGAGAACAAATTCTCAAAGCAGTTGTCAGTGGGAGTTACTTGAGCAAAATAGCTGGGGGCAGAAATTGTTCTTCAATTACACATTTTAAAAACTGTTAGGGTAAAATCATGTTTCATTTAACATAATTTAAGTAAACTGAAAGTGCATTTAATATATGTCAGAATGCAAAAAAATTGGTCTTTATTGACTGGGAAACTAAGCAAGATAGAACTCAAAAGTCTCTACCTGTGCAGACATGGGCCTTTGTTGAACTTGTAGACACATTTTGATCGAATGAAACAGTTCTGGGGCTTTTATATGCCACTTTCCAAAAAGATGCATGATGGTGTGTTAATATCCTGAGCATTAGCTTCTAACCAGGCTGATTTCTCTTCTGATAATCTCTGCTTGAGAGAACTAGATTCAGCCCAGTGTTCTAGCCTGTATACTACAGATTCACAGGCCCCTCCACTGTGGGCCTCTGAGCAAGCTGAGTTAGAATCTTGAATGACTATATCATGATTTAGTGATTTCCAAATCCATTTACCTGTGCTAGTTTTTTGTCCACATCTCTTCAACTTGTCCATAGGCAGAGTATGAGAGGTTTTCTTGCATGCTTTGCTTAGAATCTAGCATTAGATTAAATTCTTAGCACTAGCTAAAAATCTGGAACAATACAAATATCTGTATTATTTCTGTGACCTATTTGTCTAGTAATACTATTAAAAATGAAATGAGTTTAATATAGCATGATCCATTCTAGATGAAGTCATGTCAGATTTCTCTGTTTGTTCCTTTTATCAACCTATATGATAACTAACCATCATTTTGATAATGCATTGTAAAATGAATCTAAATCAAGCTTACTGGCTTATAGTTTTCAGATCTGCTCATTTAAAAAAAAATCTCTGTAACATATCTTTCTCTGCATCTTTAGAACATCTTCAGTTTGCCATGATAGAGAGGTCTTGTAACTACATTTACCCATTCTTTCAGTACCTCAGGGCCTAGGTGAGATGACATGAACTTATCAAGGTCAGCTTGACATTTTGTAACAATCTACTTACCTATCTCATTGTTTGATATTTTTTTGTTCTGTGGTTTTTAATTCGAAGATTATTCTCTTCGGCATATAAAACAAAAGCAGGATGAGAACTATACATCTGTGTCTTCTCTCCAATGTAAATCATCATCCCATCCAACTTTAGCTGTAGCACTTTCTACTCTGTGATAATTCTCTTTGTTCCCTAACATAACTTAAAAATACAAAATTCTTAGCTTTCCTCATCAGCCTAAATTCATTCTAAGCTTTGCCCCTCCTGACCATTCTGACATGATTATATAATGATTTTGTATTTATTCCCTTACTCATCCTTTGAATTTAAGTTGATTGATGACGTCTCTATGTTTACATAAGTCTGTTTAGATAATTTCTCAATTCTTCCTCCTCGCATGAATTGATTTTCATGTCCAGAATTTTATTCCTGAGAGCTTTCCATCTCTCCAGGTCTTACTTCCCCTGTATGATTTTAGGGCATGGGATACTTCTTTTCTCCAAAACCCTTTGAAATCTTCTCTATATTTCTGACAATGTCCAACTTTCCTCTCCTCTATCACAAACTCTAGGAGAGAGTGATCAGTGTCATCCTTATTATTCCTACCCCAAGAGTAGCATCTTCTACAAGTGAAATTATATAGTTGAGCCATGACTGTGCAAATGGAAATATCAGTGAGAAGAATTTGAAAGTTTCTATTGACATTAAGGATTACTGGCCATAGCAAAGCCATGAAGAAAGCCTGGGGCAGTCTGAAGCAGCAGCACTGCAGATTCTCAAACATATCAGCCCAGGACAGGAGTTCAGTGGAATTAAGTGAGAGAGAAGAGCAGAACCCCAGGTAACAGTACCAAACTCCTAAGACTATCAGCTCGCAGATTAAATATCTGTAAGTCACCTACTTGAACTTCCAGCAGCTAAGATGGCAGAATGATCTGTAAGTGCTCTCCCACTCCCCTTGTTGACCTTGAAAAACCCTGAGAATATTTCCCCAGGAAAAATCCTGAAACAGTGGAATCAGCTGAAGGAAAAAAGTCTCTTAGCTTGAGAGGCTAGGAAAATCACAAAAGTGGGTCCCTCTTGCTATAACTGAAGGGGACCAATACAGGATTGGAGCTGTCCCAGACAGCCCCCTCTCAGTGGACTGGGAGCAGATCTTGAACCCTAGGGGGTGGAGCCCATAATCACCAATGCCAGGACCCCAGGCATACCTCAGCACAGCCAGGGGAACTGCGAAGACACTATTGCAGAAGGGGTTCACCAACTGCTGAGCCTGCCTGTGCTCTAGTTCAAGAGAGGAGACCTCCTGTACCCAGACCACCCCTAGCCCACACTTCACACAGCAAGCTCCAGGGTAACTCAAAAAGACTTCACCTGGCTTCTGCTTTGGAACACCAGCCAGCTCAGTATCAGATAAGCTGCAGCATTTTAGCTTCTAGCTGAAAGAACCAGAGACGACAACACACAAAACCTCAAGTTCTAAGCATAACAAACATGAGAAAGAGCCCACTTTGCCCCAGAAACAGACATCCACTTTAAAACCCAGGAAAAAAAGCAATCATTATAAGGAGGGAGCAAGAAGCAAATTAGAAAAGAAAAGATCGTAGAATCTTACTACGGGAACAAGGACAAAAACACAAATACTAAAAAGGTCAGCATTGAGACTGTACTCCCATCTGAAACCTCAGAAGGGAATATGAACTGATTTCAAGCCCAAAGAGCATTCCTGGAAGAGCTCAAGAAGGATTTTAATAGTCAAATTAGAGAAATAGAAGAAAAACTGGTCAATGATTTTAAAAATATGAAAAAAAGAAATCATGGAAAAATTTAAAAGGAAAATTGGACAAATGGAAAAGGAAGTACAAAACCTTACTGGAGAAAATAACTCTTTAAAAGGAAAAATTGGGCAAGTGGAAAAGAAGATATAAAAGTTAACTGAAGAAAATAATCTGTTAAAAATTAGAATTGGGCAAGTAGAAGCTAATGATTCTATGAGGCAGCAAGAATCAGTCAACCAGAATCTAAAAAGGGAAAAAAAGAAGAAAATGTAAAATATCTCATTGGAACAACAAATGACCTGCAAAATAGATCCAGGAGAGAAAAATCTAAGAATTATTGGTCTACCAGAAAGCCATGATAAAAAAAAGCACCTGGACATTATCTTCCAAGAAATCATCAAGGAAAACTGCCCACAGGCCCTAGATGCATAGAGCAAAATAGTCATTGAAAGAATCCCCTGATCACCTCCTGAAAAAGATCCCAAACTGAAAATATCAAGGAATATTGTTGCCAAATTCCAGAACTATCAAGTGAAGGGGAAAATACTGCAAGCAGTCAGAAAGAAAAAAATATCAAGGAACTACAGTCAGGATCACACAGGACCTTGCATCTTCTACATTAAAAGATCTGAGGGATTGGAATATGATAGTCCATAAGGCAGAGGAACTAGGACTACAACCAAGGATCAATTGAGGATCCCCAGAAAAATTGAGGATAATATTTCAGATGGACATTTAAGCAAATAAAGGATTTCCAGATCTTCTTGATGAAAAGGCTAGAGCTCAATAGAAAATTCAGTCTTCAAACACAAGTCTCAAGAGAGGCACAAAAAGGAAGAAAGGGAAAAAACTTGTTACTCAATATGGGCAAACCATTTACATGTCTATAAGGGAAGATGATACTTGTTAATCTTGAGAACTGTGTCATTTTTATGATATTTAAAAGGGATATACATAGATAGAGGGAGTGGGTATAAATTACATGATGTGATGATAAAAATGTGATTTAAGGGTACAAAGGGATTGTAACAGGAGATGTGAAAAGGAAGAGGCAGAAAAAGGTAAAATATATCACAGGAAGAGGCACAAAAATATATTACAGTAGAAGGAAAGAGGGGAGGGAGATGAGCACTGTCTGAGATTTACTCTCATCTGATTTGATTCAAGGAGGGAACAACAAACTCAATTAAGTATACAAACCTAACTAGCACTATAGGTAGCAGGAGGGGAAAGGGGAAAGAAAAGGGACCGGAGACTAAAATGGAGGGAAGAATTAATAAGAGTAAAGGGAAATAAAAGGGAGGGGGATGAAAGAATGGAGGGAAGACTGAAGGAGGTGGTGGTTAAAAATTAAAAGTCTTTTGTGGAGGGGAAGGGAGACCTAAAAGTATAAACAGGGGGAATAGAATGGAGGGACTGTCCATGTGAATGGGATGAACTCTCCCATAAAACAGAAGTACCCACTTTGTTTAGAAGAATGGATTAGAAACCACAATCCAACAATATGTTGTTTACAAGAAACATATCTGAAACAGGGGAATACACACAGGGTAAAAGTAAAAGGTTGGAGTAGAATATATTATGCTTCAGCTGATGTAAAAAAAGCAGGGGTAGCAATCCCAATCTCAGACAAAGCAAAAACAGAAATAGATCTAATAGAAAGAGATAAGGAAGGAAACTATATCCTGATAAAAGGCACCATAGATAATGAAGCAATATCATTACTAAACATGTATGCTCCAAGTGGTATCACATCCAGACTCTTAGAGGAAAAGTTAAGGGAGTTGTAGGAAAAAATAGACAGCAAAACTATACTAGTGGAGAGCATGGGAATAAATGGAGCCTTCTATAAAATAAGTAGTATTCACCTAAAACCATCAGCAAGCATTATATGTAATGGGGATAAGCTAGATGTATTTCTAATAAGATCGGGGGTGAAACAAGGATGTCCATTATCACCACTGTTATTCAGTATGGTACTAAAAATGTTAGCTTTAGCAATAAGAGAAGAAAAAACTCGAAGAAATTAGAATAGGCAAAGAAAAAACTAAGTTATCACTCTGTGCAGATGATATGATGATATTCTTAGATAATCCCAAAGAATCAAATGAAAAACTACTTGAAATAATAAACAACTTTGGAAAAGTTGCAGGTTACAAAATAAACCCGCATAAATCATCTACATTTCTATATATTACTAACAAGGTCCAACAGCAAGATATAGAAATAAAAATCCCATTTAAAGCTATGGTAGACACTATAAAATATCTGGGATATTTTACCTGCAAAAACAAATCCAGGGACTACATGAACACAATTACAAAACACTTTTCACACGCAAAAAAAAATAAGATCTAAGTAAGTGGAAAAGCATCAGTTGCTCATGGGTAAGCCAAGCTAATGTAATAAAAATGACAATTCTACCTAAATTCATTTACTTATTCAGTGCCATACCAATCAACTACCAGATAATTATTTTCTAGAGCTAGAAAAAATAATATCAAAATTCATCTGGAAGAACAAAAAGTCCAGAATATCAAGGGAATTAATGAAAAGAAATGCTAGGGAAGTTGGCCTAACCCTACCAGATCTCAAATTGTATTTTGTAAGCAACAATCATCACAACCATTTGGTACTGGCTAAGAAATAGAGGCATAGACCAGTGGAATAGGTTAGGTACTCAAGACACAGTAGTCAATGAATATAGCAATCTACTGTTTGATAAACCCAAGGACCTCAGCTTCTGGGAGAAGTACTCACTGTTTGACAAAAACTGCTGAGAAAATTGAATAACAGTGTGGAGGAAACTGAGCATAGACAAATGTCTGACACCATGCACAAGAATAAAGTCCAAATGGATACATGATCTAGGTATAAAGACTGATACTATAAACAAATTAGGGGAGCAAGGAATAGTGTATTTGTTAGATTTATGGAGAATGAAGAAATTTTTTACCAAACAAGAGACAGAGAACATTACTAAGTGCAAAATGGATAATTTTGATTACGTTAAATTGAAAAGTTTTTGCACAAACAAACCCAATGAAACTAAGATTAGGAGGGAAACAGAAAACTGGGAAAGAATTTTTGCACCATATCTGTGATAAAGGCCTCATTTCTAAAATATATAGAGAACTGATTCAAATGTACAAGAATACAAGTTATTCCCCAAGTGATAAATGGTCAAAGGATATGAACAGGTAGTTTTCAGAGGAAGAAATAAAAGCTATCTATAGTCATGAACAAATGCTCTAGATTTACTATTGATTAGAGAGAGGCCAATCAAAACAACTCTGAGGTACCATATCACACCAATCAGGTTGGTTAACATGACAAAACAGGAAGATGATAAATGTTGGAGAAGCTGTGGAGAGTTGGAACACTAATCCATTGTTGGTGGAACTATGGGCTGATCCAACAATTCTGGAGAGCAATTTGGAACTATGTCCAAAGAGCTGCAAAAGTGTTCATGCCCTGTGACCCAGTAATATTGCTTCTGGGACTGTATCCCAAAGAGATCATAAAAATGGGAAAAGGTCCCACTTGTACAAAAATATTTGTAGCAGCTCTCTTTGTGGTGGTCAAGAACTGGAAATCAAGGGGATCCCCATCAATTGGGGAATGGCTGAACAAGTAGTGGTATATGAATGTAATACTATTGTGCTATAAGAAATGATGAACAGGAAGACTTCAGAGAGGACTGGAAGGACTTATATGAACTGATGCTTAGTGAAAGGAACAGAATTAGGAAAACTTTGTACACAGTAACAACCCCAGTGTGTGAGGAGTTTTTCTGGTAGACTTAGCCCTTCACAGAAGTGCTAGGACCCAAAAAATTCCCAGTGAACTCAAGGCAAAGTACCTTCCACATCCAGAGAAAGAACTATGGCATTGGATTGTAGAATAAAGCAGACTATTTTCTCTTGTGTTATTTTTTGTTTTGTTTTTTCACGGTTTCTCCCATTCATTTTAATTCTTCTATGCAACATGACTAAGGTGAAAGTGTATTTAATAAAAATGTGGGTAGAACCCAAATAAGATTGCACGTGCCTCAGGGAGGAAGGGAGGAGGGAGAGGGAAAAAAGGTAAGATTTATGGAAGTGATTGTAGGAAACTGAAAACAAATAAATTAATTTTTAAAAGGGGGGAAAAAGATTACTAAAGGCTGACATTTGAAATGGCCTGATTTAAAAAAACTCCTAATTCTTTTTTCAGAAATGCATAGTGGGTCACAAAAATAGCTAATGGTCAATTTTATTATTAACATTATTACATGGTCTGAAATAATAGAGAATAAGAAAAAGTATGTTATTTTCTCCATTTTTCTGCCAGAATTATCCAGATTTTCTCCATCCTTTCAGTTCTGGTCCTTAGGATCATAGAATTTAGAGTAGGAAAAGATATTTTGCTGATGAGAAAATTGAGACGTCACTAAGCTAAGTGACTTGCTCATCATCTTCCAGCTAGTTAGTGAAAGAATCAGGGTTCAAACTTAGTTGACTTTTGCATAAAGGGGTTTCCCTTATGGGTAGATATTTGGGTCTTATAGGTACGTTGTATATGTATCTATGTAGATATATGTATGTATATATATATACACACATGCACATTTGTGCATATAATACATATGCATATGCATAGGATGAAATGTATGTGTATATAATTACATAGACATACACATATGTAGATATTGATATCTATATCTTTTCATGAGGGCTCTAGATTAAGAATTTCCCAGCTCTCAGAGATTTAACTCCCTACATAAATATTCAGAAAAGACATCAGATATACCTCACCAGCCAAGTTTCCTACAAATTCTATACAAATACCCCACATGAAACATATGGTTTGCTTTCAGAGTGTCTATATTCTATAGAAGTATCTGAGAGTTTCCCACAAGCACTGACTATAAGAGAAGAGGGATTGCTGCCTTCCCCTCATCCTCTTCATGTGGTGATATCTAGGCTGATCTGATCTATGATTGTTAGGTATGTCACATTATAGTGATTCTTACTGTTTTCTGTTATTTATCGCCCTATCTTGGATTCCTCAGGTATTTGGAAATATAAAATTAGATGAAGAAAGTCACATTAACCGGCACAACAACTTCCGCAGTTTTTTTGGGTCCCTTATGCTGCTCTTCAGGTACCAGGCCCATTCACATATTAATCCATGACATCTGTGATGGAACTAGATGGATTCAGGTCTGTCTGATGCTTCCACCTTCCCTTGTTTTCTTTTATCCCTTCTGATTTTCCCTAAATCCTGATTCTCCCTATCAGTTTAGCTCTTTGTAGAGCAGAGAAGGGTATTTCCCACCTTCAGTGCAGTGGAAATGGGGAGGGAGAGGAGAAATTGCTTTAGTAAACAGCCAAGTAAGTCATTTAAACTCATAAACTTCAGTTATTCTCTGAAACCAAATTTTCTGAAACAATTTGGAATACATGTTCTAAAAGAGAAAATTCTCTTGCAAAACTTATTAAAGATATACCTTCTCTTCTTAAAATTGGCACTGTCTTAGAATGTCCAGGATACATGTGTAACCATGGTATTCAGTGATCTTATCTGAAAATATGTTGGCTTCTCTTGAGAAGAGAAGGGGGAATGAAAGAAAAACTAACATTCAAAAATCTAGATCTGTATACTTACTGAATCTTGCAATGCACAGCAATGCTGGTAGCCAGAATTCCACTTGCTATAGAAGCAGGGAGGCTTCTTTTAAAGTCCTAACAGTAGTCAGTGGAAGTCACCTCAAATAGCCACTCTAATCCAAAGAAAGACAGAAGTAGGTGGTGGGGCAGAAAGGAAAATATGAGGATAGCTACAAGTAGCCCAGGTAAGTTTCATTAATCATGACTTTCTTCTAATGAAAAGCACTAGAGGAATACAAAGCATGATGGTCCCTATCTGGGAAGTGGGGAGAAAGGGACAGTGAGGAGGAAAAGGAATGGGATGAGATGCATTGATTGATGCTAACTAGTGTGTCTTTTGATCCCAGGAGTGCCACAGGTGAAGCATGGCAGGAAATTATGTTGTCATGTTTGGGAGAGAAAGGCTGTGAGCCGGACACCACTGCACCCTCAGGGCAGAATGAGAATGAGCGCTGTGGCACTGATCTGGCCTACTTTTACTTTGTTTCTTTCATCTTCTTCTGCTCCTTTTTGGTGAGCATCCCTCATCCTTTTTGACCTGTTATTATTCCCAAACTCTTCCTCTTCCCCTAATTGGTAAATGAGTCTCAGAACACTTTATTTTTTTCTTTCTTATGAAGACTATGGGTTTCTCTGGAGAATTGTGCCCTGTAAATACAAGACAGTGTTATCTTGAAGCAAGAGTAGATTAGTTCAGATAAGCAGGCATGACGACTCTCCTGTTGCCCATGATATCCAGTTGCATACTACACCAAAGAGTCATCTTGGTAGTGGTGAATGGAAGTGACTGAGTCATGTAATAATAAATGCATAATAGCATTTGGGGAGCAATACCATGTACAGTGCTATGCCAAGCCACAAATGCCCTCTTAATTATTCTTTGAGTGATAGACTATTTCAGCAATCACTGTTCAGAATTTTCAATCCCATTAAAAATAGACTATTAAATAATATAAATTTAAATATAAGTAAATACAAATAATTTAAAATTAGACTAATCAATAATTAATAAGTAGGAAGAACACCAAAAAGACTGCATTAGCCTACAAATCAGCAAAATAAAAGGATTGGATAGATCTCTGGGATTCCTTCCAGTTCTAAGGTCAAAATATGGTCAATCTGATCATTCTAGCCATTTCACTAATCAGACCAGATAAACTACACATCTGATGGCACTGGCTTTGAAGAAATCCAAGGGCTTGAAAAAATGACTCTCCTGGAAGATGATTGAGCCATGTGGTGACTGTGTATCATAAACTTCAAAACCATAGTCACTGCATTATTAATAATGTGCCAAGTGTTTCTAATTCTTTAAAAGAAAGAAACAACTCACATGGACTAAAAATTCTCACTTTTCTTACCTTTAGTATACATGGAGAAAGCAAAATACAATGGAAAGAACACTAACCTGAAATTTAGGAAATTTGTATTATAGGCCCCATGCTGTTGTTAAAACTGGCAAGTTGGGCAAGTCTTTTGGCCCTTTCTCTGGAGCTATGAAATAGGGGAAGGTCAGAATGTCTTCTGTATCTACTTTTATTTTCTGAAATAATATGAGGAAACTAAAATGGGAAGAATATGAAGATGCTTTGAGCTTTTTGGTGGAACCATACTACATCAACCTCTATTAAAGATGTGACATAATGTAGTAGGAAAAAGACTGGAAATCTGGGTTCAGACCAGTGCTCCATCACTTACCAGATTTAAGAGATAGGCAGATCACTTAATCTTTCTGAGCTCTGGCTTCCGTTTCTATAAAATAAGGACAATAACACGTTTGTGTTTACTGATGTTTGTTGAATTCAGGATTTCAAAAAATTAAAGTTAGAATACTGAAAAAAATTCAAGAAATGAGGATATTTGTAGGATGTACTTCATGAGGTTGTAGTAAAGAAATTGATTTGTGAACCTTATTATGTGAGTTCATGGTACTAATATTTTCATAATTATCTGTACATAGTACTACTATTATTCTATATTATTATTAGCTTCAGGGATGGATTGCATATGAAAGAAATCTGTGGATGAGAAAAAAACCTTTCACTTAGGGAATAGTGATCACAACTGGCATCTAAGCAAGCAAATGAAGCCAAAGCAACAAGGTCCCAGAGAAAAACACAGAAAGCACCATATACCACGTGGGCCAAACCATTGCCAACATCTTGACCACTCCCTCTCCTCATACCCAAGTGGAGGCAGCACAGGACCTATCCTCATGAACCCCAGGAACAGCAGCACCTCACAGATTAGCTGCCTAGCTTCCAATCTAACCTCTGGGATTTTTTATCCAGAAAAGCAATCTCTATAGAAATTTACCCAAACAAATCCTTCCTCAAGACTAGGAAAAGAAAGTTCTCATCTCCAAAGTTCTTGCATGGTCAAGTGTAAGGTATTTTTGAAAATAAGGAACAAATATGGTATCATTGGAAATGACATTAGTGTTTCACTTGAAGTCAGGAAAACCTCAGTTCAAGTGTTGCCTCAGACACTAACTGTATGAACTTGGAGCAAGTCATTTAACCTCTTAGCCTCAGTTTCCTCATCTCTAAAAGGAGGAAATAATAGTACTGTCTCACAGAGGAATGTTATAAAGATATGGGATGATATAGATAGTCATGGTACAAATAATGGAGTTGCTTAGAATGCCACAACATCATAGGAAATGATGACATTACAAATCCTATCAACCTTCTATCTTTCAATCTTTTTTCTTCTCCTTCCTCTGACTTCCCACTTCCTCCTTAACCTCCAGATGCTTAACCTGTTTGTGGCTGTCATCATGGACAATTTTGAGTACCTGACCCGGGACTCATCTATCCTCGGGCCTCATCACTTGGATGAATTTGTCCGAGTCTGGGCAGAGTATGATCGAGCTGCGTGGTACGTATACCTCACCACTACCTCCCTGGCTTCCAGTGGGGCCCAGATTGGAATCCACTGCTTGGTCATACCAGGAGTACTCAGGAAAGAGGATGGAATTGGAGCTCTTCTCAAATGTGTGCCTATCATAGGAGGAGAGAAGATATTCATTTTTGACTTTGTGAAGGTCAACAGTTCCCTTGGAAGCCTAGATTTGGCAATTCTCACAAGGTCTCTTTTTTTGCCTCTTCTTTCTTTCTGTGATAGGTCTTTATCACTTTTACCATCTAGCAAATGGTTAGAGTGGTTTTCACTATACTCTTCCTCCTTCCTGTCCTCCAATGAGTCATTAATTGACCTGTTCCTAATGACCTGAGACACTGATAGGAGTTTTCTAGGGAAATCAGACAGCTGACTACTATGATCCATGGCTGTTGGAAGTTGTCTCCTGCCCCACAAGTTCCCAAAGCATTTGGCTTTGAGATAACTCAAGAATTACAGAGATTAGGCAAATTCCATCTTCCTGTTATTCCCACAAATACTAATTGATAATAATTGAATTGAGGGTTTCCTCCTTCCTGGGGACAAAAGTTAACTGCTTCTTGTTTTGTCTCCTGCCAGGGACTTCATAGGGATACTTCCCTGAACCTTTTCATTGCCTGCAATCCTAGGGCTTAAGCCGCAGAATGGGATGCAACCAGATAGTGGTTCTGTCCTTAGTGTTAGGGATAATAACTGTGTTCTCATGGGCTCTTAAGTCTACAATTGTTGAAGTTACTCCCCCAACCTTTATCTATCCTGACCCCAGTTCTTTGATAGTAGTAGTGCTACAAAGCATTGCCATATATCATAGGAAAGGGCCACGTTGCTTCCACCTAGGACTCTCTTTTGGAGTTTATTTCAACTCAGCAGATTTTTTCCTACTTAAAGTCTAATCATTAATGACCTGGGCTACAGAATCCTCTAATGTCATACCGATCACAGTGGTGAAATCTCCCTTTCTGTCTGGGGATGCTTTATGATGAATAACCTTCTTGGACAATAGGCATTCATTTAACCTGGAGCATAGCTGGAACAATCCCTTAGATTGTCCTTCCCTAGTGGTATGGCAAATCCACTATGGTTGCAAAGCAAGGAAGACAGAAGAAGGCAGAGGAGTTCAATGAGTGAAAACAAGGAGAAGTCACGTGTCATGCTACAGGGAAGGCTTCAGGGTCTCCGTGCCACCAGTCGCTCTTTCCCTATCCTTCACATGCAAAAGAGCCTTGTACATGTCAACTTTATCTCAAATGTCTTCCTGGCTTGGAGATCTCATTCTCCGATGGTTTTTTGAATTATTTTTTGATTCAAATACCACTTGTGGTTTGGATATTCTTGTCTCCTCAATCTATCTGCTGGGTAAAGCAGAAAGCATGGAAACAAGTACAGATGAAGCAGGAGATGTTCTTGGAACAAGCAAGAGGAAGGAAGCCTCTCCACATCTTTCCTAAAATCCTGGATACGACCCAAAACATACCTGTTATCATCATAGCTTCTTCATTCTGAAGAGATGGTAAAGGAATGATCCAGTTGGAATCAGCCAGAATGAAGACCATTTCCATGTTGTCTTGGAAACAGAAACCCAAAGGAACCACAATTACCCCCAGAACTTCATAGAGAGAGAACCAACTCCGGAGGTGACCTCTAAAGCAGCTGCCTAAGAGGACAGGAGGAAACTAACTTTAAAAAAGAAGGGAAAGTTGAAAGGAAGAACCTTTGACCAAGGTTCTCTTCTGAGCATGAGGTGAGGGAAAAGGACAAGAGAGCCCTGGAGAATATGGAGAATTTGAGACAATAACTATAAGTGACCCATTGAGAGTTCTGCATTCCCATTTAATCCTCCCAATCATTCCTTGATGTAGGGAGGTAGTAGAAAGGAGATGGTCTGATATTGTGATAGGAGCACTTGGTGTAGAGTAAGAAGACCAGGTTCAATCCCTGAGTCTGACACTTAACTGTGTGACAATTAACTGTGTGACAATTAGCCTCAGGTTCCTCATCTGTAAAAATGGGAAGAATAAAACCTACTTTAGTTCAATTTGAGAAAGTGTTCCATAAACTGCAAAGCACTATGTGAATGTGATGTTACTTCCCTTTTTCAGATAAAGAAACTGAGCCACAGGGAGATGAAGAGATTTGCCCAAGATCACATAGCTAGTAAATAGAAGAGCTGGATTTACGATTCCAGATTCAGTTCTCTCTGCACTATACAACAGCTGTTTTATTGGGTTAATTAGGTTCATAATTGCCAGTGGAAACTTCTGATGTAAATTGGAATCCATCTAGACTAGAAAGCTGAGGACTGGCTGCCTGCTGGCATGGCCTGTAACAAGATAGGGACTTAGAACCACGAAAAATACACAATGTATGTATGGCTCTCTTCTTTTCATAAGGAACTAAGACTCTCTAGTAGGCCCAGGTGAAGGTGGTAGCCAAGAGAGGTCAGGCTCCTCTCAGGACTCTGGAGTGTTCCTATTAACCCTCTGAAATACAATAGAATTTAAGGGTATCTGAAAATTATTCCCACTGAGGTAGCCTTTGAAGCATGAAGTAAGGGAGCTTCCTGGGTTTATTTGGAAAGGAGCTTTTTGAATCTGAAATATGGGGAAAAAATCTTTCACACAGACAACAAAGATTGTCTCTCTACAGGATGCTTCATGCCAATGGTGTCCCCTGCCAATTAGCCTAATGGGAAATGTATCTCCCATAGGACTGTAGAAAGATACCGATTCTCTCCTTCCTGCACCCAGCCCTTGACAAGCATATCTGAGTTACTGAATATAAAATGATGTCTGAGAAAAAAAACCAAACAGAAGAGCAGCCCATTTTCTTATCAGCTTGACATCTGTTCTTGGCAGCTGTCAAAGGCATTTGTTAACTAATAAGCTTGAGTTCTTAGAGATCTGACACAGATCAGAATTGAGTTTATGCATTTGTCCAAGGTGTGGTACATTGCAGGGCCCTAGACACCCTTAGTCAATGTGGCTCCTGTTGATATTAGATGGATTTTGATGTGCCTAGGAGATTGAGATGCCTCAAGTTCGGCAAGCAAGTGGTACTACTTGTGTTTTGATGGTGATTAGAATCAGTCCTATAGGGTATGTAATTTCTGGAGTCCAAGGAAAGGAGACAGCGACCTGTGGGGTACTTTCTGGAATGGGCACTGGTCATGCCACTCCTTAATAAATAAACTATCACTTCCTCACCTCCCATTCTCTTGAGTGTCCTATTAACCCACCTGTGCTTCCTTTACAGCGGCAGGATCCTGTATAAGGATATGTACAAATTAGTACGGGTGATCTCGCCTCCTCTGGGCCTGGGAGAGAACTGCCCCTACAGGGTGGCGTGCAAGGTTTGCCTCCCAGTCCCCAGCCATGACCGGGTGATGGGACACAACATTTAACCCTTCCTTTTCCTCCTCTGCTCCACCACCACTGCGCCACACAAATGAATCCTCATGTTGCTTTCCTTTGAGTTTAAAGAGGTCCAAACCCTCCCAGAACCAGCAGCTGTTACATTTGAAAGAGGGGTACAGAGATAATATTTGGGGAGAATGGTGAAAGGTAAATACTGAAAACATTTTAAGCTACTCTTTTCTCTCTCCCCCCCTCCCTCTCTCTTTCTCCCTCTCACCTCTTTTTCCCACATACAAACACTGTTCCATGTGGTATAGATATGGTCAGAAGGACTCCTCTCTCATGTATAGATTATAGAACACAACGTCCCAGCACAGTTCATCTGAATTTCCTGAACTAGGCACAGACAAATCCTATATGTTCACCAAACTGGCATCCTATCAAAAACTAAAGCATATTCCAGATGACTTTTTTTTTTCACTTTGCCTAACAGCCCCTGAATACGTGAGCACATAGCCTTTTAGACCTGAGTAGACCACCAAGGGAGAAAGTGGGCAAAAGTCTTCTTACTTCAAATGCCATGGTCTTTCTAGAGCTGCCTTCCTGGGATGACTAGGTTTATAAAATACACCTTTATGACTATCAGTAAAGGACAATGAAAGCAGATGGTAGGGAAAGGACCCCAGAGTTCAGCAAAGCAGAAATGGTGGTGACAATAAGCAGAAATGGTGGTGACAATGGTGATTGGAATGTCCTTCTAATAGCTCAATTTACCTGAGAAGTTCACAGTGGATGGTGTTGTCCTAGCAAAAGGTACTACTGAATGGTTCTTTATAAGATTCTTTGCCTGAGGATCCTGACATAGTACGTTGTGAAATGCCTGTGGGATCTGGGAATGTGAAACTGAGCAGTCTGTCAGGTCTGCCAAACCACTGGCTGGGACTCTAAAATGAGAGCATTGCTGGGGTATAATCCTGCTTTACACTGACCAGTTCTCAGTTACCCAACTACTTCAGCCTGCCTGGTACGGAAAGGTCTTCAAAGTGCTTCGGGAAGGCAGGGGTGGGGCTCACTGAGGTATAGCCCACCATTGTAGAGCCAGCCAGAAGAAGGACGCAGGAGGAAGGAGCGAGGAAGGACACCGACTTGGGTGATGGGGAGGAGATGTCATGGGATGGGGAAGCAGTGATTCCCACACTCAGAAGGCCAAACAGCTGCCTCTGCTGAAACTCTTTAAACTCCAACCTGGTGGAACCTGCGATCGCATGTGGGGGGAGAGTTGGGGAGGGAAGCATGGCCTGTGAGATGCTCTTCCTCCCCTAGTTTTGTTTCTTCCATCTCCAGCATGCCGTTGCACTGGTGCATGCTGGGGAAAAGCACTCCATACACAGAGCCAGGTGGAAGCAACTGGGCCAACTCCTTGGACAAGCAACCACAGCCCGCCACCTTCTATGCAAGATGCTACTTTCTATTGCATAGAGACCATAGAGGGGGGGATACACGATGTTCTGGCTATGGGATAAAGGGACAAATGCATATCTGGTATCCAGACTAGTGGAAACCATGGAGGCCCATGATCTTAATGGGGCCAACGATTCCCAGAGGAATCCTGGCTTCTACAGTCTTCATCACCCATGGCTTGAGCACCGTCTATCCGGTTTATACCACTCTCACACAGCCCTGGGAAGTGAAAAAACAAACAAAAACCTATGTTCTTTCTGAGGAAGTTTATCAGGATGACATGGAGTGTTGCTGAAACAAGAGGAAAAGCTGATTCCCAATGAGATAGGGGGAAGGTGACAGAAGGCTCATACAGATGTTCCCGGGTCTGTGTGGGGTGTGATATAAATCCACACCAGGATGGACTCACGTGTATGATTTGCCTTGATTAACAGGTTTCCTGTTCTTTTCCTGTTTGTCCACTTTTTTTTATTTTGTCTTTTTCTTCTCTTATTTCCTGTATTATTATTTTGTTTGTTTGTTGCTCTCTGGGAATGCTTCTCTTCCTCTCGTCTCTCTCTGCATCCTTCTCCCCACTTCCTTCTCTTTCCCTCAACCCCTTCCAATCTCCCATCTCATTTTCCCACCCCTCCATGAGCAGTGGCCGCATCCATTACACTGAGATGTATGAAATGCTGACTCTCATGTCACCACCGCTAGGCCTCGGCAAGAGATGTCCCTCCAAAGTGGCGTATAAGGTAGATCAACCCTTCCTTCCTTTGGGCTAGAGATGAGCAGGAAATGGGACCCAGTGGTGGGGAGGCCTGAAAATGGGGAGGAACTTGGGATGGGGAGGTGGAGGTGGGAACTAAAGCAAAGAGAGATGAGAAGAAGACTGAAGACATAGAAAGACTCATGGAGGAATGATTTTTCCAGTCACTACAGGAAGGGTATGAACCTATTATTCACAGTTCTTCATGTATATGTGTGTACATGTGTGTGAGATTTCCTTTTAGTGGGTTAATAGGAAGGCAATTCTGAGGATGTGGCATGTTCCCACTTCAAGCAAGCAGAGCACGGGAGAGCTGTGGAACAGTTAAAAAGGACAGGATGAAAGCCTAGAGCAGAATATTCCTCAGAACTGAAAGCAAGAGAGATATCTTAAATTAACATAGGAAACAGTGAGTAAACTCCTTGAAAAAGATCAGGGAGACATTTCACTCCCCTTTGCTGAGGAGTGAGAAGGAACTATTTCTTCCTCCTTCACATAAGGGAGGTATCTCATGCCTCATTATAGCATTAAGAATGCAAGTTGTCAAATTTCTTGGTCATGTCTAAAGAAAGGAATGATGGAAAAAGGCTGTAGAACACAGGAGTTCGAAGGGCTAGAACTCTTGTAAGGTGAATGGTCACTATGCTCCTAAAATATCACCCCAGACCGATGAGATCATGTCTAAAAGAGCTGTGAAATTCCTCATGGGTTGCAGAGATAAATAATGGACAGTGGGGCTGATTTAACATCAGGATGCCCTAGTCCTTGAGACTGAGCTTTTACCGCCACATGATGTTAGCTTTGTTTTAGAAAGTAATATGTTTGCAGCAGTATGTGTGCTTTCCTCAAAGCATTAGAGTTGAAGAAGCTAATGATGAAAAAGATTCCATGCCTTGCTTGTAGTCACACAATGCAGTGGAAATCACTAAATTTGGAGTAACAGAACTTGACTTTGAATACCAGTTCTTCCATATTCTCCTTGTGCGACAAATCACTGAATCTCTCTGAGTATCCGTTCGCTCATCTTCAAATAAGAGCATTGGGCCAAACAACCTCAAAGGCCTTTCTAACTCTAGATTCAATGATACTGCCTATGATTATGAACCAAACCTTAAACTCAGGTATTCTGACTTCAGATCTAGTGTTTTTCCTACTATACTACTTAACACATCACATTATACTGGCCATGTAATGCTAGAACCTTTCTATTAACTTGGAAATACACCAAGTTTATGTTCTCCTTGCTAAGAATGCCCAATGTGTCCTGAAATTATAAAGAGAGACTAGGAGTTTTCAAGTGAAAACTGGAAATAGGATCTGTGCTGTAAGAGCCCTAATGGAATTGTTCTAGGTTGGATCTTCCACTGAGCTGTTACAAATACACACCTAGCCACTCTGTCTTGATGATGGTTTTGGTGACAGCCCCATTCCCTATCTTAATCTGTTGCTCAGCTCTGGGAGTATGACAATCAGAATTGAGGATATAGACTTCACTTTTCAAGTTCTGGTTTGCTCCCAGCAAACTGTAGGCACCTGCTCATAGAACCCCCAACCCACTGCTCCTCATACATGTCATGATGTGGAAGCCTCTTTGTTTGAAATAATGCTGTCCCAGAGTTTCAAGGATGGAGTACTCAAGAATGGTGCTGTGAGCTTTGGGGAACAAAAAGAGGGTATGGGGGGAAACTAGTGAAAAAGCTAGAAGAATATGAAAAACAAGATACTCTCTGCAAAGTGGATTTGGCCATTTCAGTTTGATCCCTTCCTTTGGGCAAAGGGAACAAGGCCTTCCCACTCCTGCTCCTGCCTTCGTCATCCTTCTCTCTGTTTTTGCCTCTAGCTCTTCCTTCATCCTTACTGTCCTTTCCCCTAAATCCCGTTTGCATTCTTTCTTCCATTTTCCCCTCCCCATTCTTCCATCTGACTCTACCCCATCCTTTGAGTAAGTTGGACTTCTGCATGTATGATCATGTGCTGGCAAATTTCATCTCAAAGACTCAAAAAGGAGGTGCCAGGATTTATCATTCCAGACAGATGAGCAAAACAAAGTCTCCCTCCCACCCTTTCCTGCTCCTCAAAGAGTTCAGGGGAATTAGTAGGGGCAAGTGGGAAGCCGAGACTGCCTTAAAATAGTAAATGGAGCCAACTCACAGAGCTGGCTCCTCTCTCCCTTCCCTCCCATCCCAACTTCTTCCAGCCACTCCCATCAGAAATGAATTCCCATCCCTAACAGATATTCTTGGGACTTTGAGGGATTTTTACAGAAAGACTAGGGAACCCCCTTGCCAGGGAACCTCCCTTGGGATGTGGCTTCATTCCCCGCTGAAGAGTGAGGAGGGGGAGAAAGCCCTCAGGATACGAGCAGGTAAGGGAAGGGAAGAGAGAGGCTTGGCGGGCGTGGGGTGGGCAATCCTTGCCCTTCTTTTTCGTCTCTACCATTTGACCTTCTCTGCATTCTTCCTCTCACCTCATCAATGGATCTTTTGCTATTTTTTTCGCCTGCTGTCTTTCTCCTTTCTCTTTCACACAGAGATTGGTTCTGATGAACATGCCAGTAGCTGAGGACATGACCGTCCATTTCACTTCCACACTAATGGCCCTAATTCGGACAGCTCTGGACATCAAGATTGCAAAAGGTAAAGAACTGAAACAAAGTGAAGAATTTCAGTATTATTTATGCAGAATAGTACTCACCAGGAGATAAGGACATTCTCCACCAATATGATATTATCATAACAACAACTGGTACTGGTAGTTGTATTGGTAGTATGAGGTACTGCTGGACTGGGAATCATCTGATGAGTGCTCTTCAGCCAATCATCTGTGTTGGCTTTAGGGAAGTCATATCACTTTCAATGGGCCTCAGTTTTCTCACCTATAAACTGATGGGATTGGATTAAATGGACTGTAATCCCTTCCACTTCTAACATTCTGGGATTCTAATAACACCAATATTTTATTTAGTGTTTTTGATCCAAAGGTTTCAGAAAGTTTGGAAATGTTAATTGGTAGGAGGTACAGTTATTTCCATTTTACAGATGAGAAACTGAAGCATGAACACATTTAAGTGATTCATCCATGGAAAGTTATTAAATCAATGCTAGAGCTGGGATAAAGGCACATTCTCCTGATTTCTAATCCCTTGCCTGAACTGTTAGACCTTAACATTCAGGATGTAGGGACCTATAGAGTGAATTGGAAGGAAGAGATGCTTGGTAGCAGGCAAATTAGTTAAGCGGATATTGAGGCCAATGGGAATGAGTTCCTGAACTGAGGTGTGTATCACCATTGGGCATTGAGAACCTGGGGGAATCTCATTTAAGAGTATAAACAGCGGGACTATATAATACTAAAAAAAAGTTGGTGAAGGTGAAATATGAGAAACTAGGTTTGTAACCTTGCTTTGCTGTTTACTTCCTGGCTAGACTTGGGCATGTCATTTCATCTCTATGGACCTCAGTTTCTTTTTCTATAAAATAAGAAGGTTGGGCAAGATCATCTCCAACATCTCTTCCTATTCTAGATTCCTTGTCATCCCTCATTTGCCTTTCTTTGGCCACTAAAACTCCAGAGCAATAGCTGCTAGAGTTCTGAGATAAATGCATATAATCTTTGAGGAAGAATAGATAAAATCTGTTACTCTCTATTGAAGATCTGGTTTAAATGAATTTACCTTAAATTAAAAGCCAAGTGAAGGTATGATGTAGGTGGCACTAATCACTTGCACCCTATGTTCCAACTATTAAAGATTAAGGAAGGTGCTAGATTTTGTCATGGCTTGAACCCTCAACCTTCCTGGTTTTGCTAGATGTGAATCTATTTTTTTTAAAAAGGACACAAATGATGTTTAAGTGGAAGGACATGCATACCTATAATGAAATGCAAAGGCTTATAGGTGAAAAGGGAGGACTTTATAATATTTTTCTGGTTCTGTCCTTCAGTTTCTTATCCATTTTTCTTCCCCAGTAGAGTGAACCATTAAGAAGAGAACAGAAGATCCAGATCTTTAGGGACTCTGCATTATAAAGTAGGATATCCATGAGTCATTGAAAATGAGATATACATGTTTTCTGCCATGTTAGCAGAAAGACCTTGGTGCCATTCAATTTCAAGAATTATTTTCATGGCATAAAGTGCTATATTGATTCAGTTCCTACTCCATCTCCCCTCTTTGGGGCCCTTGTCACTCCTCAGGCTTATTGGGATCTATTCTCTTATCTAAGGTTATTTCAGTGGATCTATGAGGAACTCCTCCAGCCCTTCCATGCCTTCTCATCGTGTGCCATTCTTGTCTCTATATCTTCCTATATCCTCTATATCCATTCATAGGGAATTCCCCCAAACTGCTGGGGGTCTTACTCTAGATCGCTTGTCATTACATGGATACCAATGAAGCACCCAGATTAGCCATCAGTTGACCCTCCTTCTTACTTCAATATTTTGATTATTTATGGTTCATTTGTTTTATTTTAGGTGGTGCGGACAGGCTGCAGCTAGATTCCGAGCTACAAAAGGAGACCCTGGCTATCTGGCCTCACCTTTCCCAGAAGATGCTGGATCTACTTGTACCCATGCCAAAAGGTGTGGGACCCACTTCTGGGGTACCCTTTTCTTTGTGTTTCCATCATTCAAGCAAAATACTCTCAGAGAAGAAGAAAATTTCCATGACTTTAGATGGGGATGGCAAAGATATTGAGAAGATGAGTTTTTCAGTTAATAGACAATACAGATTTCCCATTCTCTTAGTCCAGTAAGTTGATATCATCTTTCTTAAGGAGGGGCAGTATGGATAGTAATGAAATTACAGAAGGAAATTCCCTAAATGTAAAGACTTTTTATCATCTAACGCATATGAAGATGTATCCATGTAAATACTGGACACATTCCTCATAGGAAAATACTTTGAAAGAAATATAATACATGGACATACACTGAAAATAACACCAATTTATAGACTATGCCCCCTATTTATACAAAGCAGATTTGAGGGGAAAGTGAAGCCTATGTTAGAATCAGTATGACGTTTCAACAATCTCATGTAAAATTGACAAAAAGATCTTGCTGTTCTGATGTGGAAATTAGTGAATAGCATTCATTAAGTTCTTCATTCATCGTACTTCAAGGCTGTACATTCTAATGGGTGAGACAACACATCTGGGGGAGTGGAAGCTAAAGAAAAATGGTCTGAAGAGTTACAGAGATGAATATTGGTTCCCTGGTACAGTCAGTTTACCAGTTCTTTCCAGAAGCAGTGGCAAATTGACTTTGATTACTATTACTAGAGTAAGAGGTGCTTAAAAGGATGACCAGGGTGAAGACTGCTTGGACTAGGAGACTGAGTAGATAGAGTGAACTTGAACCAAAGAAGACAGCATGACCCCAGGGTAGGACTGCCAAAGTTAAATAGCTTAACCTTTCCAGGATATGGTTACTGGAGGTCTGATTCTAGTGACAAACATATCAAAGAAATCATATAGACATGGTGGCATCTTTGTAATGTATGAGGGGTCATGATCCCATCTATGAAGTAGAACTCGGCAGAAATGCAGTATCAGGTAGCAGTTTATGAAGCTTGTGAAATTTTCCTACCACTGTATCTCTGTTGTCTTCTCACTGTTAACATCCAAGTCACCTTTTTTCTTCCAGCCTCAGACTTGACAGTTGGGAAAATATATGCAGCCATGATGATCATGGATTATTATAAGCAAAGCAAAGTAAAGAAGCAGAGACAGCAGCTGGAAGAACAGGTGAGTCAAATGTAGCTATCTGTACAGGCTGTGGATAAGTGCAGAAGGGCTGAAAGGAAATCACTTGACCTTTTCTATGAGGACACAAAGTAAATCCACAATGAAAACTGCCTGGTGCATGGAGCCGTCCATAAGAGTAATTAAATCACTGGAACACAAGGGCATAAACACCTGAAAATCAGTAGAATCTGAAGACTCAGAGGCAAAGTCAAAGAAAAATAGGATATAGGGGGGACGCCCAAAAGCTTATGCCATTGAATCAGTAACAATGAATCCCACTTCTTGGGTCATAATAGTAACTTAATTTGACTAGTAAGTGAGTGATTAAATTGGTGAGAAAAAGATCAAGGGGAGGAGGAAGCTAGCTCTTTTTTTCATTCTGCTCTAGGCTATTTCCCAAATACCCTAGATATCGAAAGAGCATTTAAGGGATTTCTTTATTATCCCTTTTCTTTTTTACATAGAAAAATGCTCCCATGTTCCAGCGAATGGAGCCCTCATCTTTGCCTCAGGAGATCATTTCTAATGCCAAAGCCCTGCCTTACCTCCAGCAGGACACCCTTTCAGGACTGTGAGTAGAATACCTCTCATATATTTTATTTTTCCCCACTCATTCTATTGTGAAGTTCCATGAATATATTGTACTAAAGATGCCAAAGGAGTCGTATTGAATCAGAGAAGAATGATTCTTTTTCTATAGACGTAGAAAGCAAACTTCAAGATCTCAAAATGGTTATCAATGTGATAGGGGAAATTACCAAGTAGATTCAATACTATTTCCAGTTTCCCTGGAAGTGGAAAGAATTGGCACCCTAATTTTTTAATTGGAGCTCTGACTATCATTCCATAATAGCTTTTTTAATTTAGCAAACTATGCTTTGGTTATAGCTATCATATAAAAAAAAAATCAGTGAAGCAGCAAAGTAGAAGACTTTTGGAAGTCACGATCCCTGAGTTCTTTATTGCCATTTGGTTGTTTCAGATGTGTCTGATCCTTTGTGACCCCATTTGGGGTTTTCTTGGCAAAGATTTTGGAGTGGTTTGCTATTTCCTTCTCTAGCTCATTTTACAGATGAGGAAACTGAGGCAAACAGGGTTAAGTGAGTTGCCCAGGGTCACATAGCTAGGAAGTGCCTGAGGCTGGATTTGAACTGAGGAGGAGGAATCTTCCTGACTCCAAGTCTGGTATTCTACTCATTGTCCCACCTAGCTGTTCTTTGTCTAGCTGTGTCACAAATTATATATGTACTCTTGGACAAGTCACTTAGCCTGAATAGGTCTCAATATTGGTTGTTTGTTTGTTTTTTAAATCTGAACAGTGATTGATTACAAACTAGAAGTTCTCTAAGGCCTTTAAAATTGCCATAAAAATGCATGGATCAGTCAGGTGACTCAGTGGATAGAGCACCAGACCTTAAGTCAGAAAGACATGAGTTTAAATTTTGACTTCAGAGACTTACTAGTTATGTGACTCTGGGCAAGTCACTTAAACTCTGCCTTGGTTTCCTCATCTGTAAAATGGGGATAATGATAACACCTACCTCCCAGGTTGTTATGAGGATCAACTGAGGTAATAATTATGAAGCACTTAGATCAGTACCTGGCACATAGTAAATAGTAAGTGCTATATAAATGTTATATATTATGGTTCTAATACCCAGCTAGGAAATGCAAGTTCACTAACTGACAAGTTTTAATGAAGCAAATGAACCCATTAAGAGGATTGTAGTTCAAACAAACAGCTCATTATAAGATCAAATATTCTGAGCTAGAAAGGCCCGTAGGAATTACAATCCCAACCCACTCATTTTACAGCTGAAGATGCTGAGACCAAGGGAGGTTAAATAATTTGCTTAAGGCCACACAGGTAATAAGTGGCAAAATTGAGATTCTTACTTAGGTCCTGTGGGTTCAATGCCTCCCACTAGGTAATAAGTGAAACTTAAAAAACGATCCTAGTTAATGAATTTGAAAACACCATAGTATTGTGGAAAGGAAGGACCTGAGTTCAAATCCTACCTCTGACTTCATCTCTGTGACCTTGGACACGTCACAAGACTCTATAAAGGTGGCATCTGAGGTCCCTTTCAGTTCTGATCTAAGATCCTATGAGCCTATGAATTTTCTCATAGTTACTTCATGGTTCCAGATGTAAGACTGTTTCATCTTTAGCTGTGAACACTACTAACTTTAACATGGCCTTTTTTTTAATGAAATGACTTCTCACTATTAGCCAATTACATGCTATGGAAGAGTTTTCTTGTTAGTTTTAGTTAAATATGATCCCCTTTCTATTGGAATCTACAACCTCAATCCTCAACTAGTACCTGAGTACTAGTCTGGTATGTCTTTATTGCGGACCGTTTTGTCCTCCATACCATCATATGGCCATTGCTACCAGTGTGGGAACTACAAACTAGGAAGGAACCCCAAGTAAAGCTGAGGAAAAGAGAGAAGAAAGAGGAAAAGAGAGGAAGCAGTTAGATTTGAGCATTTTATTGTAAGAAGGTTTGTAAGTCAACATTTCATAGACCAGTAAATTTCGATGACCATGGCCAATCTAAGAAAGGCCAGTAGAGAAACAGAGTTTCAAATGATGCTGATGCCTCAGCAGTCACCTGGGTAGACTGCCATTGTTTTGAACATTGTATTCCCATTAACTTAGTCTCACATATCAATTGTTTGTGTTTTTGCTGCCTCTTATGGTTGTTCTCCTTTAAAAAGGAAAGAGAGAAGAAGACCCAGGACTAATATACTCACACAATCCCTTAATTATTGGAGACCAGACCTATGCAGACCAATGTACTAGACCATAATCTGACAACCACTGTTTAAGAATTGCTTCTCACATGTAAAAAGTAACAGGTTATCTCACCTAAGCACAGAAGCGATCATGTCATTAGAGTATTGTAGATATCACCTCTCCACAAGAGTACATGGGATACCAAGCACTCCCTGTCTGGCTTTCTGGTTATCCCATCACCTTTTTCTATGAGTGTTAACTTACCCAGCAGGCTCTCTCCAGCCTATTTCCCATTAATTTACCTGCTGTACATAAATGAGAGTATAGGTGAGAATTTTCTACATTTAGCTTATCCATATCTAGATGTTGTACCCTACAGAAAAGCATTTTAATTTATACTGCATTCAATAGGTTCCTTTATGGTTTTAAAAGCAAGGAAGAAATATTTCTCTGGACCACCTAGATCTTGGATGTTTGGCCCCTTCTAGGTCCAGCTTATTCACAAAGATGAAATTTCATCACATTACTAAATATCCAAAGGCTCTCCCACTAAATGGGAATTCTTCAGTGATATAATATTTGCCCAGAGGGCAGAAGTAGCCCACTTGCCCCCTATCGAAGCTTTTCCTAGGAAATGTCAGGGAAAAGATGAGTGACATTTCGTCAAATTATATATTAAGCATCTATCTTATCAGTTTGCTCATCTGTAAAATAGGGAAATCAGACTAGATGACCCTTGAGGCCCTTTCTAGCCCTAGGTCTCTAATCTTCAAATGATCTTTGACTTTAAAAATAAGATTTTTTAAAAAAATTATTAAGGATCCATGATCAATTAAGTGTGACCCACCTTGGAGGGGAATTTAAGTCATTGGTTCTTACATGGATCTTCTCTTCCTGTGATTCCAATAATAGATCATATGACCTATATGGGTTTTTTAAAATGCTGTTTGGCAGATCTTGGTCGTGATCTAACATTTTCTTCAGGCACATAATTACAAGCACCAAAACAAGCAGTGTAGGTTCTCTGGTGCACAGGGAAATGGTTGGGAGTTGTGTCCTATGTCCTTGCATTATTCCTGGTAGACACATAGACCCATTGCCACCTCCTTACATGATCTAGAAGTTGGCTTCAGTTTCCTAAACAGGTTGAAATGGTGGCTACAATAGTAAGTGGTGGTAGTAGTTGCCAATGGGAGACAGATGCTTGTGGAAAGTTGGCTGGATCTGGTCCTCCTTGCAAACTAGCTCAGAATTATTCATCCCTACTGATCAAGAGAGACTTGAGACTTCAAGCAATGGATCTAGTAACAATCACAATACTACAGGACTTGGGAGTTTGTGCTGTTGATTCAAAAACCACCAAAATATCCAGTAACTTACTTAGTTCCTATGCCTTATTCTCATTCCATGCTCTTTCTAAAAAATCTCAGGCAAGTGCCTCACCTCAGTAAGCTCAGCTCTGAAATTCTTGCTGCCTATTCTGTGAAAAGTCTAAATGTTATGTCATGCCTTCAAGAATGCTGACATCGTAAAAGTATATCACCCTTTCTGAAACTGAAAAATAAAAATAATGAAGACCATTACTGCTTAATACTTTAACAAATGATTCGATGTTTAAACAGCGACATTCTTCTGCTGAATGTGAACACCGAACAGAAATTGGTTTGCAATCTAACACTGGTCTCCCATATGGCTGGGTGTTATAAATGATGTCATTTGTCACAGATATGTTAGCTGCCAGCAGAAGACTGCTTGGTGCCAAATGTAGGTTGAAAAAAAGGACTTTTCTTCCTTTCGATGTGTTTCCCATCATCCCTCCTAGAATCCTACAAGACACCAAGCTGCCTACCATTCCCAAGGGCAACTTTTGCTTTTGACAGAGCAGGTACTGTTAATACCTTCAGCAGAAAGATTTGTGCTATTCTCCCTCTGAATCTGGCTTTATTTTTTTCAGGAGCAGTCGGAGTGGGTACCCATCTATGAGTCCACTCTCCCCCCAGGAAATATTCCAGTTGGCTTGCATGGACCCAAACCATGGGGAGTACCAAGAGCAGCAGTCTCTGGTGAATGAATGAGTTATATTACCTTGAAAACACTCATGGTTTCCTGATCCCTACTCTCACTTTCTGGTCTTGTTTTCAGCATTGGGGTGTCCAGCTGAGATTTCCCCATTACCCTTATGACCACTCCCATCTTATCCCAGCTGGATTTTTGGCTTATCCTCCGAACAAATGCTCATCTCCCCATGACTTAAAAGCCTGAAACCCCTTTCCCTGCCACAGAATGGTACATTACTTCAATTCAAGCTGTCTTGATTTGTGCCACTGGACATTAGGAATGGAAATAAAATTAAGACAAATAAAACCTCTTGTTTTATGGAGGTCTTGAGGTGAGTCACTGTAAAACAAGCAGCAGCAAGGTAGGACTAACAATTGCCAGGTGCTACTTGAAAGAAGCTTCAGAATGTTTTATGCCAGTTCCCTGTTAGCAAAGCATTTCTTTGCTCATCATCAGTAATTTATAATATGCAATCAGCAACTTTTTCTACACTGTAAAGTACATTGATCATTTGGGTCAGACTTAAGTAAGGCCAATAATTCTTTGAGGAATTTGAACCCAGATGAGTTTTTGTAAACAAGAACATTATTCCCAAAGAATAGTACTGAATTGGGCTAGAACTCTTCAGTTTTAGAGGAATCAGAATATAGATAAAGAGGCTAAGCCTTCTTATTCACAGTATTATCATCTCCAGTGAGCAGGCATCCTGAGTTCAGGGGATCAAAAGACCCCCTTCAGGGATAAACAGCAAAATATCTTGGTCTATAACAATAAGACCTACTCTCTTTGCAAGATTTTATATAAATAGCCTTCCCAGGTGAATTCCAACTCATCCTCAATTTATGATAATTGTAACTGGACTGTTTCCTTCCCTCCCTTCACACCCCACCTCAGTCTCTGGCCTGCCTGCCTTCTGAGTTTAGCCTAACAATGGCCTAGATGGATGATACATGCTGGTGGTATCTGCAGTATGGGGGTGTTTGTGCCTGATTTCAGGCATGTGTGTGAAATGCATTCTTAATAGAATTGTAAATCTCATAAACGGGAGAGATCTGATCTCCTGCTGATGGAACAACTCTTCTTCTGTGACAGCTAAGAGAAGTCATGAAGTATTCATGGTTGTGTGGGGGAGAACATGGTAGCTTTGTCAGTCACTCTTAGTGACTGGTCTGCTCTCCCAAAGAAATCCAGGCAACTTCCAAGGTTGGGAGCCAAGGCAGGGGATTAGCCTCGATGACTTCTTCCTACCCTTCCCTCTTAAGGCCTTCAAATTATGACCTAGGGAATATTTTTTTGTAGTTAATTAAATTCTACAACTCTCACATTTGCCTATCCTCATTGGTAATATATTGAATCTGTTAAAAATAATTCAGCAATGTATCCTTTCTTTCACAGGGTGACTTCTTTTATTCCACAACCTCATGTCAGCTGGCTGGCTGCCCTGGGCTGAGCCACAGTGCCAGGAGCATTTGGATTTATGTCCATTTCATTGTTAGTGCTGGTGTCTGTGATCCAGATTCAGATGTCAGCCTGTGCCACACAAACGCCAATGTACAATCTGACCATCACTGCCTATCACTTCACAGCCTACTCCCCTCCAATTTATGTCCACCTTCTGAGGCATAGCCCCAAAATCCATGTGTGTGTTTTATGTATGACATGTATACATATGCATGTGTCTCTGCCCCACCTTTGCTCCGAAAGAGTTTTGGTGTAGAATGACTGTATATTTGGAGTCAAATGTACGTGCTGTTTAAGAGTGTCTAACAACTTCTCTCTAAATTCTCATTATGAACACACATTGTACTTCCACTGAAAATAATTTTCACTAATAAATGAGACCACACATCCAAAAGGTCACAGAGACTGCCTCGAATAAAGCAGAGGATATCAATGGTTCTCTAAGCTATCTTCTTCCTGGTGATTTTAGTTCTCTATAGAAAAGAACCCATCCAAATTGGCAGATTTTATACATGTATATCACTGCTTTATAGGACATTACTTCCTCTGAAAAAATATGCCTTTTTTAGGGATAAATTCCTAGCAATATACATTGACCACTGCTATCTCTTTTTTCCGTTGATACAAGCATATATCTTCAAGACAATCCTCCATCATTCTTTGATAGTGACAGAAAGCTACAGAACTTTCCCCTTCTTTTTGCCAGGATTGAAACACTATAATCAGATCATTTGTATCTTTGGCTGCATTTAAGAATTGGTGAAATCTGGTCACACTTTTGAACAATAAAAGAATTCTTCAAGAGTTAAATCTTTAGAAAGCTGAACACCACAGCCAGATTATTTACTTTTGCAAGTATTTAAAAGTATTTTCAAAACATTTAAAGTATTAATTTAAAATTTTAAAGTATTTAAAAGTACTTATCAAGAAAAAAACTATTTTGCAAAATGATAGGTACAATTGCACACTGAAAGAATGTTGATATTTGACTTGCTGAGAGGACGCTGACCTAATTATTTTTCACCTAATGGTCAAGCTTCTCTCGATAAGCTTCTTCTGTATAACTAAGTTGGTCCCTGTACAGAAAACATGATACAGCACCAGGACCATACTAAAAGCCTTTCCTATTTGGTAGGACATGCCAAGATATTACGTATACTCTACTGAAAGAATATTTGAGGAGCAGTAACTACCTCTTTGCCCTAATGAAGTTTTTGTAGGACAAACCCAGAAATGATTTATTGCACTGAACTACTCTGTGCACGTGCAATCATGTGTACACACACACACACACACACACACACACACATACACACACAGAAATTCTGAAATATATTGATTGCTTCCTTTAAAGCCATTCCTGGTATGGTAGAGGCAGGATCATCACCTAAAAGAGGAGACGCACTAGGATCGAACCAAGTCCCACAAGCTTGGCTGTGTGTTTATTTCCAGGAGCCAGAGGTTAGTGAGTTAAAAATCGTGCAGCCCTCTAAACATGGCAGCTACCTCCCTTCGGACACCCAGGAGCATGCAGTATGTGGGAAGGCATCATCTATGCCACGCCTGACTATGGATCCCCAGGTAAAATGCAACCACCACTCTCCTGATGCAATAGCAAGACAGGATGTGATGAATCAATAGGCTTTGAAATAACATCTGACATTTTTCAGGTGAGATATTACCTTCCATCAGCAAGATCCTTCCCAGGAGTCTTATTTAGTTGATCCTGTTTATCAGGCACTGTGTTTCCAGCAACCATCTAATCAAATAAAGCAACTTCCACTGAGAAAGACCAACCATCTTCTTGACGGGCTATTGACCATCAAGAGTTTAAAACATATTAAAGATTCTCAAAATGCAATTGACCATCAAGAGTTTAAAACATATTAAAGATTCTCAAAATGCAATCAAGCCACATGGGAAATGCATTTCAGGAGTTTCCCTGCCTCTTTTTCTAATCTTTTTTTTCTCTTTTCCCACCTTCAGTGTACACACACAGACACACAGACACAAGCACACACAGAATTCCCCCCTGAGACCATCTGTCCTAAAATGGTGCAACTGCATCTCATCTCTCTGTCTGTCCACCAGCTCTTTTCTTGTGTCTGTCTGTCTTACATCAAGTTTTGACAAACAGAGATGAGAAGTGTTTTTCTGTTGTTGTTTGGGTTTTTGTTTTTTCCTGCTTTGGGGGGGTAGATTTGTTTTCACATCTGTTACAAGGCAGAGAACCATGTGTTTAATGGTTTAATAAAGAAGCTGATTTTACCAGGTCAAGAGAGGCATATAGACCTTACTTCCTTTTTTGTGATGGGTTCACTATGAAAAACTCAGCTGACCCAAAGGCAGTTTCTCAGAAAGGGAAAATGCATATTTCAAAACCATGCTACCTCCATGACCCAGATTTTTTGAAATTTTTGTCCTCATGCATCATAAAGGAGGTTGAATGTATTCTACACATCCAGGCTTAGCTGTTCCAAGGTATCATTAGATGGGAATCCTCAGTGGTGGTTCCCTGCATTCTGTTTAACTTTTCCTCAGTACACTCAGCTTCTCACTTTCCTGAGCATCAGACTAGCTCCTGGATGAGTTCCACTGGTCCTATACTATGCTAAGGTCCTAAATACATCATCTGGTACTTCCTGCTCGTTCAGCTTGTCCTGAGCAGAAGAGGCCACCAAGGAATCTCTCTTTGAGGGTACAAACTTTGAATCTGCAACAATCTCAGATGTTTGTTGGCTTATTTTCTCTCTTTCTTACCCATTCTGCTCTCTAGTAATTAATCCAGGCCCTATATTCTCTTTGGGGTCATGCTTTCAGGTGGTGACAGATCCAAGCTCCATGAGGCGTTCATTTTCCACTATCAGAGACAAGCGTACAAACTCCTCCTGGTTAGAGGAATTTTCAATGGAGCGAAGCAGTGAAAACACCTACAAGTCCCGACGACGCAGTTACCATTCTTCCTTGCGCCTCTCAGCTCACCGTCTGAATGCCGACTCAGGTGAAGAATACTTTCTATGCTCTGATCAGTTCTCTGACCAAAAGAGGTTTAGCTGTTTTCATCCATGAATGAGTCTTTTCCTTGAAGAGTCAGCTCTGATTTAGGGCCCATTGGTACTAGAACTGAATTCTTTCTGAATGTAAGAACTATAACCAAAGACAAAATTGCAGTGTCAACAATGTGGCTAGTTGTGGAAGAAAAAATTTTTCCAAAATTTTTTCTTCTCATCACCTTACCCCTAAAATAAACCTGAAATGTAAATCAATAAACGTTTATTAGATGCCTACTGTGACCAAGATATTGTGCTAATAAGCACTGGAGATACAAAAATGAAGAATGGCTAGTCCCTAGACTGAAGGAACCCAGGTTTACAAAGCTAGAGTTGAAAGGACATTTGAGGACATTTAGTCTAATCTTTTCTTTTCATTTTGTATATAAAAACATGGAAGCCCAAAGAGGGTAAATGACTTCATTCAATAAATCTCTATTAAGGATCTACTACGTACCAGGCACTGTGCTAAGCCTTGGATTTTGGCTAGGATCACACAGCTGGTAAGTATCTAAGAAATTTATAGTCTAAAGGATATGACACAGATAAGAATCATACAAGATAAAATAAGAGAGTGGCATAGGGCTCTAGGAAACTGAGGAAAAAGAGATTCAGAAAAGGCTGTCTTGGGGGTACAACATGGGAGAAGGGGGCCAGAGGAGAAGAAGGGATCATCATTTTAGCAGGTGGAAATGAGGAGGAAATCATTTCTATACATGAAGAAACAGTCTGCATGAGTGAAGAAAGGTCAGAGAAGACAGACCAAGATCATGAAACAAGTAGTAATTGAGAGTATAAGTTCCTTAAGTGGAGAGATTGTTTCAGTTTTGTCTTGGATCTCCAGCATCTAACATTAGGTGCTTAATAAATGTTTAATTGAATTTGTTGGAAATAGAGTACTTGAAGGGGAATATTGTGAAATAAGGCTGAAAAGGCAGATTGGAGCCAGGCTGAGTGAATTTCAAAACTTGGAAATTTTTAAAAGCTTTTTAAGCAGGAGAGTAACACGAGCAGACCTGTCCATTGAAAAGATGATTTTGACAGCAGAAAGACCAGATATTAAAATCGTGCCCTAATAAGATTTTTATCTTTAAAGCAGTTTATTTTCCTAAGCTATTGATTTTGTTCAGTTATTTCTACTCTTTGTGACCCCATTTGGAGTTCTTTTGGCGGAGATACTGGAGTGGTTTGTCATTCCTTCTCTAGCTCGTTTTACGGATGAGGAAGCTGAAGCAAACAGGGCTAAGTAACTTGCCCAGGGTCACCCAACTAATGTCTGAGGCCACATTTGAAATTAAGGAGATGCATCTTCCTGACTCCAGGCCCAATACTCTGTTCACTGTGCAATCCAGCTGTTGAACCTAATCGATGACTCCATTTACCTTGTTATTGGTTATTAGAAAACCATTAGAAAAAATGATGGAACTGAATAGGAACCTTGGAAATCACCTTGTCCAACCCTTCATTTTACAGAATGAGGAAATGAAGGCCTAGAGAGATTGCGACTTTCCCAAGGTCACATAGCTAGTTAATGGCAGAGCTGGGGCTAGAGATCAGGCTTCCACATCTCCCTCCAGGGCTTTTTTTCAACTGTACCTCTTGGCATAATTACTTCATAGAAACTTTCTTCCTACTGCTGGTACCATCTTAACCATAAAAGATGTATGTTTGCATAAGACACTGAAAATTCCTGAATAGCATTTCTGGCAAACAAAAAACACATCTTGTACCCTGAGAGAATATGGCTAGTGTAAAAGGGAAGTAGAACAGATGGCATTCTGTAAAGTGGAAATATCACAAGCTGGAGACTTTCAAACTCTCCTGCTTACCCCAAAGGTATTTCCTTTCTGATCTTTCTTTGCTCTCAGTTACATATCCCATATTAACAAGGACTGAAATTGCTCTAGAGGCCCAATTCCACACTACCAGCTAAGGTTTGTCTTCGCTTTCTGGGAGCTTCATGTTTAGTTTTCTCTGTCCTCTTCAACAGGTCACAAATCTGATACTCATCGCTCAGGCGGCAGAGAACGTGGCCGATCCAAAGAACGTAAGCACCTTCTGTCTCCTGATGTATCCCGCTGTAACTCTGAAGAACGGGGTGCTCAAGGTGACTGGGAGTCTCCTGAGCGACACCAGTCCAGATCACCTAGTGAGGGCAGGTCTCAGACACCCAATAGACAGGTGAGTATGAAAAGCTGGCACTTCAGCAGAGGGACACAAGAGTTGTGTTGATTCTAGATATGTGCATATGTAGTAATACATATACTTTTAGCTACTGAGGTTTATAACTTACTACCCTGGGGAGGAACCTATGCCTCTGCAATCACAAGTACATATCATCCAAAACTAACGTATTTAAAAGTAAAATACATCAAAATACCCCCTAAAGAATGAATAGAATGCCATTGTTTTAACCCCAACAGTACTGTTGAAGTTTAAGGGGACAGAGTTAGAGCAACAGGACCCCAGTGACTCTATGTCAGACTCAGCCAATAGGATATCCTTCAGTTAAGAAGGTACCTTTCCTGCTCACAGAATCTCAGAAACTCCCAGTTGGAAGGGGGTATGTAGCCTCACCTTTACCTGACAAAGAATCCTGTCCACAACATCCCCAACCAGAAGTCATTCAGCCTTCACAAAAAGACTCAGATGAGGGAGAGCCCACCGTTTCCCAAAGTAGCACATTCCATTGGATGATAGTTCTAATTTTAACAAATCTTTCCTTGCAACAAGCTTTGATGTGTTTCTCTGCAAATTCTCCTTGCTCCTAATTCTGCCCTTGGGGTCCAAGCAGAACAAGTTCGTTTTCCAGCCCTTCAAATCCTTGAAAACAGCTATCATATCCTCCCTAAATTGTCTTTTCTTCAAGCTTTACAACCATTTCTAATGCAGCATAACCTTAAGACCCTTCATCATCCTTGTCACTCTCTTCTAGATGCTCTCCAGTTTATCAAAGTTCTTTCTAAAATGCGACACCCAGAAATGAACACAATATTCAGGATATAGGCAGATGAGGGCAGAGATTACAGTGGAATTCTCAGCTTCCTTGTTCCGATAAAAAAAAAAATAACCATTTGTATCCTTTCATATTTGCTCCTGGTGAGAATGAGAATTCATTGTTCAGACCAGTCCTATTTATTAAGTACAAAGCAACTTCACTGATCTATGTCTCCATCTAGTCTAAAATAAAGAAGATGGGGGAGGACTACAAACTAGAAAGTCCACTTGATAGCCAGAGTTTCTCTTGTCTGATTGATGGAGTTTTATGGAAATAAAATTTGCTTCCCAGTTGTTGCCTCCTCACCTTCTTGTCCCTGCCCATTATCATTGAACAATGGGTCCAGATAGACAAAGAACTTAGCAAATGGGGTCCATGTTCCTAAGGGATCTTCCATGAGAAGGCTGATCTTGGAAGGGAACAGAGGAACAGGGACATTATTATCTTCCAGAGTCTCATTCATGGAAGACCTAAGAGGGTCAGGGAGAGGGGACATGGAGGTCTGTGCAGAGTGTTATATGTTCCGAGCTGCCAAGCAGGGTCCATGACCAATAAGAGAAAAGAGTACCAGGTAAAGGTATTCTGGAGAAATCAATGGCAGCCAGCAGTAACCCTGTCACTTGCTACCCAAACTAAGAGATCTTCAGAAGTCCTCTCTACCCTGTAGCATGATTCCTTTCAATGTCACATAGCTGCGTCTTTCTCTTTCTTTTTTTAACCTGATCCCAAATGGTTGTTTGTGTGCCATTGAAAAAGTGTGGATTTCTAGCTGAGCTCTGCCTCCTACCAAATATGTTTAGAGTTAGTTCAATTGGCAGATGACTGAAATAAGATTAGAGTTAAGAATTGGTAAGAAGATGATTTCAGTTTCATCCATTCCCTAAAGTTCAGACTATGGTGATTCACCATAAAACTAGATCTCTGGACAAAATCTCAACTGTGCATCACCCCTAAGCCTGCTTTAATCTTTGTCTCTTTCCTGCTCTACAGGGTACAGGTTCCCTAAGCGAAAGCTCCATTCCTTCTATCTCTGACACCAGCACCCCAAGGCGAGGTCGTCGGCAACTTCCACCTGTTCCCCCTAAACCCCGGCCCCTCCTCTCCTACAGCTCCTTGATGCGACATCCTGGTAGCATCTCCCCACCATATGATGGGAGTGAAGTTGGCTCCCCATTGCCCTCCAAGGCCCTGGAGAGCAATGATGTCTGCCTGACTGAGTCTTCCAGCTCACCACAAGCAAAGCAGAGTCAACATTCCACTCCCCAGCGCTATATCTCAGAACCCTACCTGGCTTTGCATGAAGACTCCCATGCCTCGGACTGTGGCGAGGAGGAGACACTCACCTTTGAGGCTGCTGTGGCTACCAGCCTGGGCCGCTCCAACACCATTGGCTCAGCCCCTCCCCTGAGGCACAGCTGGCAGATGCCAAATGGGCACTACCGGAGGCGGAGGCGTGGGGGACCAGGGCCAGGGATGATGTGTGGGGCTGTTAGTGATCTCCTGAGTGACACAGAAGAGGATGATAAATGCTAGAGGCCATGCCCCCCTCCGATGCATGCTCTTCTCCAATATGGGGGAAAAACAGACCCAAGAAGCCAGTGAAGTGTGGGGGGAGGAGGAAGAAGAAAGGACATTATGCAGAATCAATGAAGGAAAAGGAAAGGAAAATAGAAAAACAATCATACCCACCAAAAATGATTTGATTTCCCTTTGCAAGATGGGCACAGCCATGGTTCTGTCTCCTTGCTGAGGGAGAGAAAAATGTGGGAATGTGGACAGTCATCTTCAAGGGAAAAGGAACATAGATATAACGGCTCTACTTCCCCCTCATCCCAATCACTTTGGTAAAGGCAATGGCTTTATGTATGCCAGTATTGCCCTGAGAAGCAGAGAAAACCTCCTGGCTGGAAGCTGGGGTCCATAGGAAATAGCCAACAGTAGAGGAAATGCTTCCCTTCCTCTCCCTCTCATGCTCTCCAGCCATCGCTGCTGTCACCAGAGCAATCTCAATAGCACCTTGTGCTATCCCATGGTTTGCTCTCCACACAAGAATTTATGCCAAGGTCAGGAGTGCTGGATATCCTGTGTGGGAGACAGGGAAGGAGAAGAAAAACAGGTAGGAGATGGCCAGTGGAAGAAGTGGCCCAAGGTGCTGTGGCATGGAAGGAGATGGTTTCCTGAGTAGGAGTAGTAAAATTCCCATAGGTTGTATCATGGAGGATCATAGATTTAGAGATGGAAGGGACCATAGTGGTCATCTATTCCAACCCCCTCCTTTGTCCAGGTGAGAAAACATAGACTAAAGGATTGGTTTACTGACTTGTCTAAGGTTGGAAAAATAGTTAAGTGGAAAAATTAAAATCCATACCCATCTTCTGACTCCAGATTCATTAGTGCTACCAGACAAAACCCACTTACCTACATAGACATTCTTATCAACTGAGATATTGACACACACACACAGCTTTATGGCTGTGCACATGTACCATGAGTCCATGTGTTAAAGATAAACTGAGCATCAAACAGGGTCTTCTTCCCCTCCTGAGTCTATAGTCCAGTGGGTCAGTTTGGGTCATGTGCAAGGCCAAGATCAAGGGTGTTGTAGATGTCCTATTCAGTGAAACCAATGGAGAATGTCCTGATCATCTCTGCACTTCCCCTGAGGGGATGGAAATCATACTTAGGAGTGATCACATGTCAGATAGTTAAACCTTTAAAAAAAAAAAAAGGAAGTAGATGGGGTTATTTATACTAAAAAAGCCTCCATCAGGCAGGCAATATTTGAGTGCCTCATATATGTGTACACAGACACCACACCTGGTTGGCAGGAGTTTCTCCGTTAGTATGTGGTCAGAGACCAGCTTCACTAGTCCTGTGGGATCCTATTTAAAATAATTAGTTAATATACCTCAGCTTAGGCTTAGGATGCTATTTGCAGGAAAGCAGTTTCTGTGCAGGAACAAAACTGCATGTAATAAAGAACCTTTTCTTAAACCAGAACCCTATTTCCTCTTTCCCCTAAGTAACAACAGTGCAGAATGGCATTCGATTTGGAATCTTTCCTTGTGCTACAGCACAGAAAAGTTCTGCACTCAACACGCCCCAGTCCCTTCTTCGGTAATGCTTTGTTTACACTTTGGCAAATGAGAAAGAGATATAAATTAAGGACTTACTCCAAGGCATTTTAAAATGCCCTGTCCTACCTCCAATGCCTGACTCCAGAGTTGCTTAATGTCACTCCCTATATCTGCCAGTTTTCCAATGGGACCCTAACAATGACATAGAAAATAGCCAAGCCCTCTTTCTTAGCTAAACAATGAGGGGAAGGGAAAAACAGTGATCCTCAAAATCCAGAATCCTCAACATATTATCCAAAAGGATGATTTAACAGCAGGTCAGGGAACTCTACTAAAACTTGATATAATGAATACAGATTGCCCTTTATAGAAAAAAAGGCACTGCCTTTATCTGAACCCACCCCCAATACAGCTACCTCTATCCTTCAAAGACAGCAGCATGCCAGAAGAATTATACTGCAAGTAAAAGGGATCATTGAGAAATGAGCCCAGTCAGGGTATCAGTGGTCCCCATGCCACAGCCAGGATCACAAGCAGGAAAATTAAAAAGGAAATAAATCTGTTAAGACCCTATTCCTGTCCCAGCACCCACTAGAGACTTCCCTGGTTCCATTTCACAGGATGAGCCTTACAGTGGAAAACCAGTGGAAGGAAACCATTGTTGATTCTGATAGTGGCTAAATGTAAGTTATCTATACCCCTTTTAGTCAAAGAATGGATGACAGAATTTTTCTTAGACTCATTTCTGAAATATTTTCCTATGGCTTTCTAGTCTGGATTGAAAGAAAATGCAGTAGGATTAGCTTTGCATACAGAATACCTCCCAGTGGCTTGAAGGCACCAATCATTCTCCATATATCTTGCAGCTATTAAGAGACATTCATGCAAGCCAGAGTGCACAAGCCCCAGTCATCATGTCATATGTGGTCAGTCACAAAACCAAATTCACTGCCTGGAGAATGGAAGGTCAGTGGCAAAAAGGCAGTGCTTTTGCAAACAGCCTGCCCTTCCTTCCTCAGCTAGTAGATTATCATCCCACCTCTCCCCATTACCCATCATCCACCATTTACACACGCTCCTAAAGCAGTTTAGAGTATAAGCACTGATGTGCAAACCATTGATGTTACCATCCTTGTAACATAAGGGCTGTACCCCAGGTGTCACATTGTTCTCAGTGGCATTGTTGTAAAGCATCATTTCATACCAAAGCACTGCTCTGGACTCCTCCATGTACACAACCTTATTTTCTTCTTCCTCTGCAACACTTATCTCAAGGGAAGGATTTTGCACAGGACAGCAATTCTGAGTCAGCAGCACGACTCCTTGGTGTTTTGAGAGGGAAAACTGAAGTGGTAGCTGAGGCCATTTATACTGTAGGGGAAAGTCAGGCTGGAAAAGCAATGGCCTAAATTGGAATTTTGTTACAAACACAGCTTTAAGCAATCTAAAGTTCCAAGAGATCTTCCTAAATCCCTTAGCCCCTTGAAGTTAGAATGTTCATATGCTAAACAAACAGTCTGGCACCAGAGTACCAACAGTGGAAATGGGAACTTTTATACACTGACCAACTGCCAGCCTATCTCATCATTCCTGCATATATGACTTAACTTCCTTTTCTCTATTTTCCTTAACTAAGGGAATGAAGCCTACTCTGTCATATTAAGGCATGAGACACAAATGACCCTCCTTCTACTACTTCATTGCTGCCAATAAAAGTTTTTACTCAAATATTTTCTCTAGCAATCTGCCCAAAACATCCATTCCTTTATGTACCAAACCCTGTCCCTACTGATTTCTTTGGAAAAAAAGTCTAATATGAGTTTCACTTTGGTTTTTTTTTTTTTAAAAAGTAATTGGCATTTTAAAGGAAAGTCTTGAACTTGAGCAGATTATTGATAAGGCCCTAAAAGACTTGGGAGGAGGGGTTTCCAGATCTATTAACATAATCCTTAGTTTTCTTGCTCCCCGTTACTCCTATCACCATTACCTTAAAACCAGTTGAGAAAAACAAAACATCTAGTACTAAGAAGGCCTATGAAAATTAGTTCTGGTGCTTTTAGAAATGTTGATTGCTATCCTGGCTTAGGTTTCATGGTGGTAGTCTACTTCTAGTAGTCATGTAGTTCTTCCAGTAGAAGGACACAGAGCAAGGACAATCATCCTGAGTCATTGACTGGTATGATAAGTGGATGGAAGGGCAAGACAGGCCTAGAGATCTATCAGAGAGCGAGAACTGGTATAGGCCAGAACAAGATGGAAGATGGTGCTTAATCATTCAACAAACATTGCTCTTGGCTAAGTGCTGAGGATAGAAGTAAAAGCAAAAACAGGCAGCAACACCCCGCCCCACTAAAGGCAAATGCGCATTCAAGTGGGCTGTCATCAGCTTGCCTTGTCCTTGTTGCTGTATCCTCAGAGTAGTAGGTTTAGGTTCTACCTACAATAACAGGACCAAAACATTTTAGAGCTGGAAGGGACTCTTGAGATCATTTAGGCCAAGCCTGACATTTGATAATGAAAGAATGAGTCATGGAGGTTAAGCAACCTGACGCTGATATTTTTGACAGACTGGAAAGGAAATTCAACTCAGTTGGAGGTATGTCTTCTCACACTAGCAGAGAGGTTACAGAGAATATTTCCTTGAAATGGGGCCCCAGGTATTTCTCTGGATTCTGCCCTTTTCTAGCTTAGTGTATTACATGGAGGGCCAAAGCAGCTGTTTCTCTTCCCCTGGCAAGTAGTCTTTGGATTGAGAACAAATCTCCCTATTCTTCTATTCTCACTATCCCAGTCAATATTTTGCAGGTTAATATTGATTCAGCTTTCGAGATTGTTAAATACAGCGGGCTCAGGCTTAGTTGCATACATCACTGCCTCTGCATCAGTATTTAGCTTACTCTTGAATTTCGTTGTTGAATTTTGGAAATATAAGTGGAAAACGATCTTTAAGTATGGACAATACAAGTCCATAAGAAAATCGAAAGCAGGCATAGGGTAGAGTGACTTTGCATCCATACATGCATAAATCATATGTGTATATCTACATATATACATACCTCTATACACATGTACGTGCATATTGAAAAATCAATTAAATATTGATCCAGGGTCATATTGCCAAATCAAGCGCCATCTGGTATAAAGCAACAAAGATTTTTTAAAGAAAATTTGAATTAAAAAAAAAAAAAACAAAAAATACCCCTCACTTGTGCTTTATAAACTCTTTCTAAGGCCTTTCCTGACTTTGTGTGTCCTGTAGAGAGCACTTCCTGTATGGTTAAGAGCTAAGGGCTGGGAGATTGGATTCTTCTACTTGTTCCCCAGCTCAATCATAAATTCACTGTGTATAACATTATGTAATCATTCCACCTCTTTCCAGGAGAATGGTGGGAGTGGGTGTATATGTTGGGGAGGGAGGGGAAAAATGGGGCCAGAATGCTATTTACCTACCTCACAGGGATATTGTGAGGCTTAAAGCAGAAATATAAAAGATTAATTAATGCTGTTAATTACTTAATTAACCAGTTAGTTAATTGATGCTGTTGTCAATTACCAGTCTGTCTGTTAAGTGTTTTGAGATCCTCACAAACCAGGTGCTAATGCAATTCAAAGGATCAGAACAAGGAACAGTCTATTCATTGGAGTATCCTTTCTGGAGTATCCATTCCTATCTGACCCTTTCCTGCTCTCTTCTAGAATCACAGTATTTGGTCTCGCCCAACTCATTCAGCAGAACTTTATGATATATCCCATAAAAAAAGAAATGGGCAAGAAAGCCTTTTTACCTGTTTTGAGAGTGATACGAGCAGAATCCAGATCCCAAAAGGAATCAAAACACAAAATTTATATAAAGCAAAACCCCATAAAAGTATTTGTAGACACATGTACGTGCACATGTTTTTAAAGACCCTCCTAGCAAAACTCAGGGGCTTCACGACCTAATCTTACCATGTTATGAATGAGTAAGAGTTCAGCCTAGCCAGTGCTGTGTTTGTCAGAGTGAGAACACCCTGTCATTCCCCAGTGTCTTAGCTTTTACCATTAAACTGCCCATAATATGCCATCCAGGTTTACCATAGGACCCAGAAACAGCGGCCATCACCTCTGTCAGTTGGTCTATGTAAATTAAATTACTGCCTGCTGTTTGCTGAATTTTTTCAGTTGGTACTTCAAACTGCAACATGTATAGTAATGGTGCATAGACACAAGCGCTTTGCATGGTCCATTTGTAGGAAATGGAATTAGTTCTCTTTGGTCTTCTGACTGATCTCTCCTTCCCTTAAATCCACACCTGCTTCTTAGCACCTAGGAAGCAACTCAAACTTTAGTCTCCACAACCTATCACAAGCCAAACGTATACGCAGCATCATTCCATCCTGGACTTCGAGGTTCTCTGCCACACTGTGAAGAATTCTTTGGCAAATAAAGCCTTTTAAGTATCATAGACTGATTGCTGTGTAGGGTTGGAGGGACACCATTTCTCAAAGCTGACTCTGATTAGCTAGTGGGTGGGTGGCATGTACATCAATATCTAAGAGAGTCATCATTTCGCTTTCAAAGGGATCTCTCCCCTGGGCACAAACTTCTAGGGTGGATGAAGGTAGGTAAGTAAAAAGTTGGGGTGAAAAGCCTCTGCCACCTCCTTCATTTTCTCACCCCAAACCAATGCTGTAAATAAAAGGGTTAGTATCTTGGCCTTCTAAATGCAAAAAGATTTCTGACAATAAGCCATGCTTTTTGTAAATACATTATTACAACTTGGATTTTTCCTTTGGGGGTGGCTAAGAATTGGGTTAAGTAGGGAATTCAAAAAGAAGTTATGGGTCATTTAATATATGGATGTAGCATAACAGAGGCTAAAGGGCAACAATGGAAGTGCTCCCAAAATAGTTTTGAGCCAGCATTTATTTAAAACATTTATTTCAAGTATAAAGATACTTGAATCAAGAATCTCGGGTACAGTCTCACATGCACTCAAAAGATTAAAAATCATGTCTAGATTTCCATAAATAGAAATACTGTCTTAAGACTGTGTTGGAAAAATATGACAGAACAGAAAGAATGAAGGAATGATTCAGAGACCTTTGACTGATAATTTTAAGACTCCACCATAGAAGATTATAGCATGTATTTCAAAACATAGAAACAAAAAAACCACAACGTGATAGATGTCCTGCCAAACATAAAATACTAATTCGGGAAAAGTCACTGGCACTTACTTGGTAGATGTTCCCAAGTCTTCTACTAGCTTATACCTTTAACAAAAGGCGAATTTAGAGCTCTCATCTTAATGCTTGGCACTTCCAAGGGCACAGCAATGCTTCTAAGTAAGCCTGATGTTGTCAATAAGTCTCCACAAAGCAATTTAAAATTATATTCACTCATCCCATCCTACTAAGCTCCCATACTATTTGTGTTCTTTTTATTTTATCTCTTTAAGGAAACTTGGTTTCAAGTTTGAGAATACTTGCATCCAGGATCTGGTATAAAATTCTTCTCTTACTCCCTCATCTTCTTTCTTTCTCTTTTTCTTCCCCTCTCTCTTATAATGGAAACCTCTCCTTGGGAAATGAAATCCTTTCACCAGTGAAAGGCCTTAGGTTGCCATGCTTAGATGTCCAGATACCTGGGTAGATCAGAGATCAAACAGTTATCCCCATTCTAACACTGGGCACCTTGACCTAAACAAGGCCTCCATTCCAGAGAGTGCTTCACAAAAGTGAAGCGAGCTCTCTTGATTAGATTATAGGATTTTCAAATTGGAAAACAGCTTCATTTTATAAATGAGAAAAAATGAAGTTGAAATGAGAGAGGTAAAACCATTTGCCCATGTTTGCACAGGCAATAAATGAGCTTTGAATCTGAATCTGGCCTCTTCTCCCTATACCATACTGTCTGTATTCTTGACCTTGAAAATCAGGACTAATATTGTGTTTGCTGTTGCTGGACCTACAATTCTGTTTGGCATTCAAAATGGATTTGATTTTTCTCACTCCTGGATCCAGGTTATAAAGACTCTGAACCAAAAAAGGGTTATTTTTTTCAGATGGCAAGTCTACAATTCTGTCTAGGATTAAACCTGCCAGGAGATTGGAAAAAGAGGTTCTCAAACACTTGATGACTTAGATTCTCTTTCCACTGTTCCACTTCTAAAGCATCATGATAACAAGGATGTTTTGCATTTGTCCTACATCTTTGCCCCTAGAACCAACACTGAAGGCAAGTCTTCTAGAAACCTTTGTGATTAGAAACAGGGGTAAGTAGGAGGAACATACTCCAAAAGTTCAAAGTGCCATTAATTTAAAATAAATAAATGGGATGTGCAATGAGAGCTAAATGTTACTAACTGCCAATTAAAATATACAATAGCTTTGATGGCTATTGTAGCTCCATATTTGATATGGGAATGGTAAAACGTTAAGCAGATACCAAGAGATTTAACAAAACCATGTAAATGAATTTTAAAATTTACCTACTGGGGAATAAGTATACTTAAAACTCGAGACTTAGTAGAGCACTTTATTATACTTTTGATTTATGAACCTGCCAAAATTTATACGAAGTTAACCTAAGTGCTGAAATTGTGAAGGAACCAACCTTTCCCTTAGAAGTGTTAGAGTTCATTCACTCTGAGGCCAGGTTTTGCAACCCTGAAATTCATATTAATGGAGGAAAGGGGAAATCTTTTGCACAAGGTATGCAGACGACCTATGACAGAGAAATAACTAAGGTCATAGAGTAAAGCACCAAGTTACAAAATAAAAGCAAGGTTAAGGAAAAACATGAATGAGTTGTCAGAAGAGGAAATGCTTGTATAGAGTTTGAATCTTCTTTCCTTAAATCATGACTTGAATTAATATGGGCATAATATTCTCTAATGATCTTTCCCTTTAAACAATCTTGAAGCAGTGAATTCTTAAAAGTCCAGAACAGTGATATATGGCTTTTCCAGATGAGCAAGATAGGGAAAAGGGAGTTTTTTTTATGTACTCAACCAGAAGACAATCAATTTCAGCAACCCTTCAATAAAGAAGCTGTGATACCAGGAAGCTTACACTGAACTTCCATGCAGGATATAGGCTATAAGGGGAGGGAGGGAGAAATAGAATTGGGGAGGGGGGAGGGTTAGGGAGAAGATTTTTATCAGGGACAGATATCAAACTCGGCATATGCATAAATGTTGGAAAGCAAACCAAGAAGTCCTGGTTTGATATAATCCAGTTGGACACAGTGCACCAATATTATCCTCAGTGGATAGCCCTTTACAAAGAGATGGTCTGCACTTCATCCAGGTCAGTGACCTCTGTCCTGGACCCAAGATTGTGGCATGTGCACCTTGAATCACTCTTAGTGCATGAGTGGCAGAAATAAGACACTGAAGAAAGTCGGTGCACTGCATCAGGCTGTTAAAAAGCAGCCACCATGAAAAACTACACCACAGCTAAACCCCACAAGACATTTTCTTACCCGCATCCTTCTGTGGGGTACTCCAATCCAACACCAGTTCCAGTAACTGTGTGTTACTGGGAGCCAACATAGGTCCCTCAAAGTATCGGTGCATCTCTTCTAAAGCAGGAGTTCAGCACTGCATGTTGACAAGGTGGATATATTGTAACATAAATGCTCGTTTGGATCCAAAAAGAAAACATTTAAAAAATTATATACAACTTTAATGTTTTGGTTTTTTTTTTTTTGTCAAAGAAAAAAATAAATAAATAAAATCTTCTTGTAAAGAATGAACTAGCCTGATCCCACTTATTTTTGTATCTCTACTTAGGAAGTTAAATGATGAATAGCAATGTTGTACCAACTGCCTTAACATCAAACCCCAGTCCTTCTTACCCCTGGGACATTCTCTAGGAAGTGAAAATGGTAGGTTACTGTACATTACTGACTGGTCCAAAGGTCTGGCTGATTGTGGACAACCATCTCCCTGTTCCTTTAGAGCACTATGTCTCCTTCATTTTTCAGATTTGGTGATTTTTCTCTTAATAACAGCATCTTTCACTTTGGAGTAGGAAAGGCATTTCCAGATGGTTTGGACCCCAGAGATAAGATCAAGAAAGTGGTATTTTCAGTGAATTCACTGAACAGAGAGACCACATCTCTTTCAATCCCCTGAGAACAGAAACAAGAGGAAAAGTGAAGGAAACTAATACTTGAGTTTTCAAGACTGAGAACCCATTTGGCAATATACAGAGACCAGGGCCTGATAACTGGAAGTATAATAATTTGGCTAAAATAGATATTGCTTTACCCCCCAAAAAAAGAAGAATGAGGACAAGACTAAGGCTTAGCTGCCAAATCCAAGACAGTTGGAACATTCTAGGGTATGACTCAGAGCAAGTCATCCCCTTCCCCAGTAGATTTCTTCAATCCTCCTTTTTTTCCTGTACTCCTCTCCCACATCCATTAACCCACTTTATTTCCATTAACAAAAGCTAACAGTCAGTGGGGTGCTGTCTTAAGGATGACCCTCAATTTTGCCCCTGCCTCAACATGCTACACTAGTCTGACCATTTGTAATAACTTAGCAACAGTGGTTTCCAACCACCAACAAAGGGAAGCATTGTTTTTCACCATGATTGATAACTACAGTATTCAGCAAATGATTTCCTCCAATTTTGTCCCAGTGTGGGCTGTCCAGCCACTGTATTTTTTGATAGAGGTCATGTGGAAAATATATGGATTGAGCAAGTTTTCTCTTCTCTCTCTAGAGTATAAGTCTACTGTTGCCATGGTGAGTCACAAGCCAATTGAAAGACAGAAGCACAGATACTGCTCTGAGTTTCTGTGGCGGCTCAGGAATTCATTATCCTTATGCAAGATATCTCTGAATCTCAATTTTGCCCCTTGGTTTGTTATAAACAGGTCTGTCCTATTTACAGTCCTTAGCATGTGAGTTGGCATAACTTGACTCCCATCTATGAGGTAGATTTATGCCTTGAATTTATATTAATTCTGTACTTTTAAGGGCTTTATACTTGTGCTTATGCCTCCAGCTGGAGAGAAAAACTCCTCAACAATGGGCTGGGGTTCAGCTCTCAGCTCTGCACTAAGAAGTCTCTTCTATGGCTGCCTCTGCACTCTCATGCCTCAGACAAAGATACCCAGCAAAATAAGGACAGCTTCAACCACAGATATTGGTGAGAAAGAATGTAAAATCTAGCAAAAACATTCTTTAACAAGATCAATTTGAGAAAAACACAAATGGAAGTGGGAGTAGGTCAAGACCTACGTGCCCATTGTTCCTGTCTCTAATGGCTTATATCTCTCTCTGCTCATGCTCCTGGGCTAGCAGGAACCTGTAATAAAACATAAACACCCTCTCTCTGTCTCTGTTCTTTACCTCTCTGTCTGTGTCTCTCTCTGTTTCTCTCTTTGTCTCTCTGTCTCTATTTCTATATCTCTGTCTCTGTCTCTGTCTCTCTCACACTCACACACACACGCGCACGCGCGCACACACACACACACACACACACACACACACACACACACACCTCTCCCAGCTAGTACATTCACATAGAGGTCATTTCTCCTGGTCTTACAGAAGGGGATTGTAGATGTGGCTGACAACAGCTGCTGTTCCATTCTCATGCTTAGCACCACCACTCCACCATAGTGGAAAAACCTTGATTGCTCCCACCCCTCCAAAGGTTGATCTCTTGTTAGTTTTTTCTCTTCCCATACTTGGAAGAAGTACAAATCCCAGAAGGTTTTGTGGCCAACCAGTCTTTTACCTAGAGTTGCCCCAAGTTAGGGGTGAAGAGTATCCATTTTATAGAGTAGTTGGAGGCCCTCTTTGCATAGGGAACAATATTCTCTCTTGCCTTTAGCATGAAAGAAAAGAGATACAGTGTGAGTGTCCTGAAAGTCTTAGTGGAGTTTTATGCTTTAATAGCTTACAAAACTATCAAATAGCTATAGTTTTAAACTTTAATATCTTAGTTCAAAACTCCACCAAGACTTCTGGAACACCTGGATAGAGATCTGCAGCCTCCACCCATCTTCACTGTGACTACAGTAGAGCATTTCTAGGCCAGAGATGTCAAACTGCATGCCACCTGCCAAAACAGATTAAAATGCAATGGGAAAAAATTTAACAAAATATATAAAAATACAATAAAGCATAGATAATTTAAATTGTGGTTTTCTAAGTCAATATGAGGCCCACAAATATAAGTCTCTGTTTGAGTTTAACACCATTACTCTAGGCTAAATGAGCTGCTCTGATCAGTCTAGACCTTTGGTCACCCTTTCTGAGGGGAGAGGGATTGGTAAAAGAAAATTCACAGGAATTTCACAGGTACAGAAGTTCCCTGTTTTGGAGATCAGTAAAGCCAGGCCCATACCCACCTTCCCCAGGCTGGGTCCAACATGCTCCATGTTCTCTCAAGATCTACTTCTGACAGGGGCCACGGCTAGGAAAGTTGGTGAATATGTTCAGTATATAACGCATAGATTGCCAATAATCAAAGGATTAAAAGACAATAAAAATAAACTCATCATTAAAACTGATAACCTGACCTGTCAATGACAGACAAGACTTATTGGAATCTAACAGTGTCTTCATCTCCTTATGATGAATATTTTTTTATCCCACATCCAGCTACCATTCCACCTATCCTCCTGTTACTGCCAAACTTCTAGAAGTGACTGGACCTAGTTGAACCTGGAAGGGATAAAACCTAGAAGCCATCAATATTTAAAGAACTTTCAGGAAGGCATGTTCATTTCATCTTCAGAAGGCAGACTAGAGCCATCGATGGGGAAATGTTATACAAATGTTTTATAAAGGCAGAATTCAGCAGAATATAAGGAGGAATTTATTAAGAAGTCTGAATACAAATACATATAAAGCATCTAGAACCAAAGAAGTTTCACTCTACTTTCTTGTCAGATTGTATCGGAAATATTGTGCCCTGTTCCGGATTGTACATTTTAGAAGGGGCATTGTGAGTTCAAATATGGTCTCAATCATTTGCTAGCTGAATAGTCCTGGGTAACTTAACCTTGGTCTGCCTCACTTTCCTCATCTATAAAATGGAGCTAATAGCACCAACCTCATAGGGTTAAATTGAGAATAAAATGCAATAATATAAAGTGTGATAATTAAGTTATATAAGTGTGTTAATGAAGTGCTTCACAAACCTTAAGTCACTATGTAAATGCTTGTTGTTACTATTAATTAATATCAATATGATTATATTAGGTAATATTATTATTGTTATTGTTATTTGGGGCCTGGTCATGAGAAAACTTGCGGAAAAAGGAAATCATGATAGCTATCTTCAAACTTTTGAAGGCCTAACATGTTGAAGAGGGATTTGATTTATTTTCTTCCTAGAGAACAGAAATCAAAACAAAAGGAAAATGTTACAGGAAAGCAGATTTCAATTATATGTGTTCATCTGTATATGTGTGTGTATATATAATAATAAAATACGTATACATGTACATACATACATCTATACACCCAGACACATACACATAGACATATGCAGGTATGTGGGCATGTACATATATATGTATACATAAGTGTATGTATATATGCATGTATCTTCAAGTATACATACATACATATATACATATATGTGTGTGTATGTGTATATATAATATGTATGTATATATACTTCCTAAAATGACAAGCATTCCCAAAACATTACAGGGTATCTTAAAAAGCAATGAGTTCCCTGTTACTGGCATTCAAGAAGAGGATGTCTTTCAGGGATGTTATAGATAAGATTCATATTTCATGTTGGATTTAAAATAAACCACTTTGGAAGTTCCTTCCAAAGAATTATTTCCAGAAGGGAATAGTTCATTTTGCTTTGTACTGTCTCATTCAAACACTCTTTGTAGTCCTGGGCACTACATTTCTGACAGGGTTTTGACAAACTTGAGGACATTTAGAGGACAGAAGATCAGCAGAATGAAAAAACTGGAAGATATGCCTTCTGAAGATTGCGTGAAGGAAAGTCGAAATGGATGTCTGGTCTAAAGAAATTATGTTGCTAGTACAGGGAACATGAGAATTGTTCCCACAAATATTTACAAAATATATGAAAACTATATTAAATATGTATTTATTTACATATTGTGTATATTATATATCATATATAAACATGCATTTAATATATACTTATTATAGTAAACAGAAAAATTAGACATTATCCTTGGCCCCAGAGACTGATAGATATAAATTGTAGAGAAGAAAAATTTGACTCAGTTAAAAAAAAAAAAAAAGCAGTTCCTAACAATTAAAATTGTTCCAAAATGGAATGGGTTACCTTGGGAGGTAAGTGGCATTCCATCAATAAATCGATCAACAAATGTTTTAAGTATCTCTTAAGTGCCAGGAACTGGATTAGGTGCTGGGAACTCAAAAACTAAGTGTGAAACAACCTTTATTTTCAAAGACTTTTGCATTCAAATAATTTTGGAGGCCTTTAGGCAGAGCCTAGATAACTGGAAGTGGGAGGTTTCAACCTGTCAGAGATGCTCTTTAAAAAGATTTCCTGGTCAGGGACAGTTTAGACTCAATGACCTCCGATATACAGCTCAATAATTCTATAATTTTATGTTCTAACAATAGAAGCTGTAGAAACATGAAGTAGATGGACTCTAGAGATAATTATTCCCCATCACTGGAGGTCTTCAAGGAGAGACTAGATGACAGCTTGCCAGGGACATTATTGAAGCAACTTACGCACTAGGAAAGGGTTTGGGTTAGACAGCCTATAAGACCCCTTCTAATGCTGAACTTTTAGGAGTTTGTGATTTGAATCTACATTCAGTGCCTTCATTTCCACACCATCTACCCTAACCCTGAAATCTGGCTTCCATCTTCCCGTGTGACTAAAAGTATTCATTCAATGATCACCAAAAACCCTTATTTTCCAAATCCAATTGTCTATTTGCTGACTTTCCTCTTTTTCTTTATTCCACCGCAATCTCCTTAGTCACCTATGACTCAAGGCTCAGAACAGCTTTTAACTGCTCCTCCTCCTCTCCCTGGCCCTGCACATTCCCACTAAGTTCTGTCAATTTTGACTCTAAAATTCCTCCCTTTCCTGTCTTCCCATTGGCACCCCCCTGATTGTTTCCATTACATCTCTCTTGGGCTGTTGCAATAGCAGCTCTCTGCCTCATCGCTCTTTCTCAAACTCAGCCCAGCAAAAGATTTCTTTGGGGATTTGTGTCTCCTTGCCTTGGTATTATGTTTGTCATATGGTAAATGCTGTATAAGTATTTTAGCATTCATTCATTTACTTCTTCAGTCACATGGGCCATGGCTTATAGAAAACAACAGAGACAATGATTGCATCTTGCCCTTAAGTTTAAAAATAAATAAATAAGCAAGTGCATTCATGAGTGAATAGTGCCTGATAGACCGAAATCCATTCAAGCTCAGAATTGTCCATTACTAATGGGATGTCTTTCACAGGTATGGGCAAGAAGTAAATTCTTTTTTTTTTTTTTAATTTAGCTTTTAACATTCATTTTCACAAAATTTTGGGTTTCAAATTTTTCCCCTTTTCTCCCCTCCCCCCCCAAACGCCAAGCATTCTAATTGCCCCTATGACCAATCTGCTCTCTCTTCTATCATCCCTCTCTGCCCTTGTCTCTGTCTTCTCTTTTGTCCTGTAGGGCCAGATAGCTTTCTATACCCCTTTACCTGTATTTCTTATTTCCTAGTGGTAAGAACATTACAGCTGGTCCTAACACTTTGAGTTCCAACTTCTTTAGCTCCCTCCCTCTCCACCCCTTCCCTTTGGAAGGCAAGCAATTCAATATAGGCCAAATCTGTGTAGTTTTGCAAATGACTTCCATAATAGTTGTGTTGTATAGGACTAACTATATTTCCCTCCATCCTATCCTGTCCCCCATTACTTCTATTCTCTTTTGAGCAAGAAGTAAATTCTTAAACAAAAGATAGAGGCAACTACAAAAGATAGAACAGATAATTTCATTTACGTAAAATTGAAAAGCACGTGAACAAACAAAATTAATGCATCTAGAATGAGAAGGTAAGAGGGCAAATGGGGAAAATATTTACATCAAATTTTCCAAATAAAAATTTGTGAGTGTAAGTGTGTGTGTGTGTATGTGTGTGTGTGTGTGTGTGTGTGTATACACAACAGAAATATGTAAAACCAAAGGTAACTTCCCTAAATATAAGGGATGATAGCAAATGAACAGTGCTCAATAGAATAATTGAAAACTATTAATAACCTTATGAAAAAATGTTCTAAATCACTAATGATAAGAGAAATATAAATCAAGACAAACCTGAAGTTTCTTTCACTTCACATCCAGCAAATTCGTAAAATGGGTAAAACATAAAATAAAAAAAAAAAATTAACCAATGTTGCCTAGTAATCAATGTTGGAAAGACTGAGGAAAGATAAGTATAATAATATGTTGGTGTAGCTATGAACTAGTAATGACTCCAAACGTTTTGGAATTATGTAAATTAAGGGACTAAAATATCTATACCTTTTGACACAGAAATTCTACTGCTAAGCGTATGCCCAGTGGAGATCACAGATTAAAAGAATGGCTCTATATATGCCAAAAATATTTATAGCAGCAGTCTTTGTGATTGCAAGGAACTGGAAATAAAGGAAATGTCCATCGATTGGGGAATGACTAAACAAATTAGAGTACATGAACATAAGAAAATATTTCTGTGCTGTCAAGAAACAATGATGACCATAGAAAAGCAAGAAAAGACATGAACTGATGCAAATCTAAGTAAAAAGAATGAAGAAAACAATATACATGCATATAACAATCCAAATGGAAAGAATAAACACCACATTTTTTTTTTTAAATGTGTGTCTCAAAATTACAGTGAAAAACTTTGGCTGCAAAGATGAGATATGAGAAGACACCTCCTCCCACTTTGCAGAGGTGTGGACAGGGTATGGAACATCACACATGTTGCTAGATTTTTTTCCTCCAAAGAGTTGATTATTTTTACTGATTGTTTTCATTTTCTCTTTCTTTTGGAATCTTTGCTATAAGGCTCTCTGAAAGGAAAAAGATACAGGAAGAAATTTAGTTCCTATGCTAACAAAAGACATCAATAAAATTATTTTTTTTAATTCAAATTGTAGGCTGCATTCGTTTAATTCAATTCAACTAAACAAACATTTAGTGAATTTCTGTAGGGTACTATGCTAAATGCTAAAGAGTAAAAATGAAAAATGAGACAGTCCTGTCTTCAAGGAACTTGCGATCTAAGGTGAGGTTGGGAGGAGATGAGACAGGAAATAAATAGTTTTGTTACAACAAAGAATATGATGGGGCAAAGTAGTGTCAGATGGCATTCAATATTGAACAAACATTTATAAATTGCCTACTACGTACAAGCCACTGGACTAACCTCTATAAATATGAAGATAAAACAAAACTATGCTTGACTTAAAGGAGATAAATTTCTATATGCACAGATAATCAAGTGTAAGATAATTTAAAGAAGAAAGGGCTCATAACTGGGAAGATCTGGGAGAAAGTGGTACTTGGCAAAGCTATAAAAATTTTGGAGATATCTACTGTCTAGACAAAGAAATGTGGTAGGAGAACTGAGGACTCTGCACTGAGGACTGAAAGTTCTGTATATCTATTTTGTAAATATAGCATCCTAGGTCTGCAGACTGGAAACACCCTCTGCATGACAGACGCTCAAATACATAGTCAAAAGAAGTCTGGAAGCAAGAGCAAAGGGGTTGAACTTCACCAACCTTCCTTAGCAAAGTTGTCCCTTGTCAGTGATTCAACCACAGACCTACAACCCACAACAAGGAGAAGTTCAGAATTTTACAGAATGGGGGAGGGGAGGCAGGGATATAGCAAAGAGAATGAGCAAATCACCAGCAAAGGAAAATTAGTAAAAGGAATACGTGGATACACACAAATATGTACATACATACAATAAATACAGCACGTTGTATGACACACACAAAACTTAGGTTAAAAGATAAAATTCCAAAAAATAATAATTGTGCAATACCTACAACAGAACCCCAGAAAAGAGAATGGACTGATTACAATAACTCTGAGAGTGACTGAAATTCAAAATGCACTAATTAACGGAATTAGGGTTCTCAATGGGGGAAAAAACATAAGGAAAATAAACAATCATAACAAACAAGTCAAAACACATTTGTCAGTCTCTGAATGTGCACCAAGAACTATAGTAAGCATGGGGAATACAAGTATGAATTAAAAAAAAAATACTCGGAACAGATACTGGAAAAACTCAACAAAACTGTGTATATACTTCCAAAAAGTATAGAAAAACAAAACTCAAAAATTCAGTAATACAACAAGAAACATTAAAGCAAAGTAAAAAAAAAAGCAGAATTGGAAATATATGATATCTACTATCAGAAAAAATGACCTGGAAAATAAGGCATGGAAAAATAATTTTAAAATAATTGAGTTCCCAGAAAATCATAGTGAAACAGGACAAAACAAAAAATTTTAAGAAATAATTAAAGAATACTTTCCAGTTATATTGCGACTAGATAGCAAAGTGTAAGTCAATAACGTCCACAGGTCACCACTAGAGAAACCCTACGTACTCAGAAATTTATCCATGCTTCAGAGCTTCTAGGTAAAAGGGGGTAGGAATTGCTCTACGTGGAGGCAGAGAGAAAGAGAGAGAGAGGGAGAATTATATATGAAAGACCAATCAGAACTACCCATCAAATACCTACAAAAGGAAAGAAAAAAACATGAAAAATGATACTTCACAGGCAAAAGAAAATAATTTACAATAATAATATTATTATTGTATATATATGATATAACAATATATTACAATAATAATATAATAACATCCTGCAAAACCACATGATTTGAAAAAGGAAAGTTACCTTTAATAAAATCAGACTTCCATAAATTCTGATCAAGATCAGGTCTTGCTAAAGATAAGCACAGAAGATGAAATAGTACGTACAAAAAAATAGGAAGTCATTGTTTTTGGAGAGAGGGCACTAAAATTGGACATGGGAATTGGGTACAACCAGGAAAGGCTTCATGTCAAAGATGGCATCAGAACAGAGTTTCAAGGGAAACAAGAACTCTAGGTGGCACAGTAGATAGAGTGCTGGACCTGGGGCCAAGAAGACCAGAATTTAAATCAATCTTTAGACACTTAATAGCTGGGCAAGTCGCCTAACTTATCTTGACCTCAGTTTCCTCATCTATGAAATGGACAGTTGCTGTTGCAAAGCACTTTGCAAATCTTTAAGTATTATATAAACATTAGGTGGTGGTTGTGGTGATAGTAATGATTATGAGAAGCCATAGCAGTAGCAGCAGCAGTATATAATTCTAAACCTATACAGGTGTGTGAAATGTCAGAAGCTTAGCAGCAGGTAAGAGGCAGGCAGGTCTCAGCTGAGTGGCGCATTGAGGAGTGAGTCAATGGTTTCCCAGGAGAAGAGCATTTAATAATTCAGTTGTAGGAAGGCACAACACTGGGCTTCATGCTGGCAAGAAAGCAGCAAAGGTTGAAGTAGCGATGTTAATGTAAGTCAAGTCTAACAGCATTCTGGTACTTGAACACAAATACAGCAATGGAGGTTTCAAATAAGTGAAAATACTGATCCAGGTAGGCAGCCAGCAAGGTAAGTATTGTGAGAATTCAGGGAGCCTAGGTTTCAGGGGCAGGACTCTTATTTGTGGGAAAAATTGCAGGAGTAAAACAAGATTCTAATACAGAAGAAACTAATGTAGTGAGTAGGGCACCAAGGTCAGGAATCCCTATTATTGGAATTGAGATGTAAGGGAGGGGCTTGGATGCATGAAAGACAACAGAAGTTTAATTACTGGCAGAATGTACTGAGTCAGAAGAGTACTAGAAGCAAGCTTGAAGATGCTGAACCTCCTGAGCTAAGGAGCCAGAGGATCCTTGTATTTCTTCTGCTTAGGGGCATAGATTTGCTCCAAAGTCTGAGGCAAGTCTGACTTTGGAGGTTGAAGGTGAAGTGGTTCAGGTATAGGGACCAGAGGGGTGGAAGGTCAGAAAATTAGACCACTAGTTATTATAGAGAGCAAAGAAATAAATCATTATAACTGATGGAAAAAATGATGCAGTCCCTGGTATTGGACCATAGAATCTCTTAAAGAACTTCTTTGGTAAAATAGATGTGCCTTCTTAGATTATTGTCAATGGAAAGTTGTGTATCCATTCTGAATGATTCCCAGCTGCTCCAATGCAAGAGAAACAGATGGCCCTGGCATCCAACAGCTTTGTTGATGTGTGGGCCTGAGCAGTTACTGTAGGGTGGGCCAGGAAAGTCTCCCTTAAACCCCATTGTCCTCCCACCTGCCTCCCCCTGACAAGATGATCTGTTCCCTTATTCTAAACATTCAATAAACCCTTTCCTCTGGGGAATGCATTTTCTCTTCCTTTTTTCCTGCTTTCATTCCATGAATGCTTATTAACTGCATCAGCAACATTATTGCCCTTATTGTGCAACACTGAAATCTTGATTTGATGAAGAAAAGAGTGTCTGGGAGTGGGAAGATGAGGAAGGAGGACAGGAGGAGAGTCAAGGAAGACATGGGGAGAAGAAAAACTATGTAAAACCTCAAACAAACCCAAGACAATGAACATGACTACCAGAATAAATAATAATCTGGGGTGGGAAACCAAGACATATTGGTTCAGAGTCATGATCCATTCAACAAATATTCAGTTCAACAAACACTGATTAAATTTACTGGGAGAAGACAACGTAGAATCTGGAAAGCTGGTAGGTACCTGGTATGGGGGCATCATGTTCCATGGAACTGAAACCAAGAAGAGCTGCAGGTGGAAAGTGGAGAGTTAGTTGGAAAGTCCAGGTCCCAGCCTTCTATGAAGGAAAGCTTTGGGAAATATTTAGTGCTCTCCCTTCCTGCCTCTCCACTCAGAGTGGGGAGGAGGCTGAGGGAGATGGGAAGGTGCTGAATACCCAAAGCTGAGTTAGCAGCATGCTGCTGGGATAGGCGATTTGTTTATCCTGGGAGGGGCATCTTGTTCTCCAGATTGGAAGCCAAGCAGAAGTAGAGATGAAAAGGGGAGAGTGAGCTGTCCCAGAAAAGGAAGAGGTCCCCAGTCCTGTGTATCCAAAGTGCAGCAACTAAAAGTGCTATGTAAGTGGTAGTGATGAGGTTCAGGGGTGATCGGGAACCCCAAAATACCCGACGGTCCGGGTCGTGCTCGAATGAATTTGACTCAAGCCTTCTTAAAGCCAAAGAAAACAAAGTTTATTAAGGATTCGCCTAATTGGGTTGCCTCTTAAGGAGCCTAAGCACTTGTAACACTTGTATTCACAAGCGGGCCAGACACAATCCCAGCTAGACAGAGTCTGAGCTGGATTGCATCTGAGCGCCTTCATGGAGGCAAGGTGGGACTTAAATACAGAAAAGAGTATAGGAGGGATCTGGGGGGTGGTCTGGTAGTCCAGGGTGATGGGAGGAGGGGTTTAGGAAGGGTCCTGAGGAGAAGTCAAAGGAGGGTCAAAGGCTGGAAACAGCTGGAGGCTATCAGGAGATATCAGACTAGGGAGGGTTTGGGTGGGAAGCAGGTGGGGCAATCCAGAGATCTTGATAGGGGCAGTATGGGTATGGGGTTGATGGGATCAAGGGTGGGGAGTGCAACAGAGACCTGAAATGATAATGAAAAGCCCATGGGCTTCCTGAGACTGCTGGAACAAATGGGAAGATTAGATTTGAGTAAGAAAGGCCAGACCAAGTGGGAAGATTCAAGGGGAGCCCAAGGAGGCTCCCAGAGTCTGAACCTCATCAGTAGCTGTTAATTATTTCTATTACTACTTCCTACTACTTACTTCTGCTACTTCTGATTACTGCTCCTTGTACTTACCTAAGATCTTACTTAGGGTAATTGTTTTGGGAGCTGTGGACTGTCCTGCTTTTTCCTAGTCCTCCATCTTAGCCAATCTATGACTTTCACTTTATGTCTGTTGTCCAAGGACAAAACAAGCTAAAAATGACCACTTCATATTAGAATCTGTGATAGAGAAGAGGAAATGCTAGAACAGTTTGATATGGAAACTTTATTTGAAGAAAGCAGACTTTAAAAGTTCAAAGAAAGGAAAGATAGTATTCCATGGACCTCAGTCCTATAGGAAAAAGAAGCCTAAGAAAGATGAGAAGCACTAAGAAATGAAATTCTGAGGACACAAAGAGAAACAATTTCTATGAGAATGAAAAGGTTTAGTGGTCTAAAAAAGGCTGATGTGAAGGCACAGGGAAGTCGATGACCAACTTAGATTTCTAAAAGACATGTACAAAAGATGAAAGTAGGTACAGGTAATGGAGGGGAAATATAAATGTGTGGCACCATCTCGTAAGAACTGTGTCAGAAAAGCTAAAGAAAGCTAAGGACAACAAAAAGGACTTTTTTTTCCTTTGCCTCATACTTGAGTGAAAAAAATGAGGTCATTTGCCTAGAGCTCCTTCTAACCTTGTCTTCATCTCACATCAATCAGAAACTTTCCTTTATTGTCTCCTACTGCATCCTTAAAACACATGAATAGATTGCCCTTTCCCTTGCCAATGCCCACCCTTCTACATGCACCCTTGATTCCATTCCATCCTGACTGCACCAGCAGATTTCTTCCTCTATCACTCTCAGTTTCTCTTCAATCTTCAATCTCTCCCTATCTCCCATCTCCTTCCCCTATGACTATAAAGATACTTATTTCTCCCCATCTTAAAAAAAAAATTCCTCAATTGATCCATCTGTTACCACTAGCTTTCATCTTATATCTCTCCTCATCTCAGCCTTTAAAAAGCAATTTACATTAGGTATCTCCACTTTTTTTTTTCTCATTCACTTTGAAACCCTATGCAATCTGGCTTCCTACTTCATTATTGAATTGAAACTGCTCTCTCCAAAGTGACCAACTATCTCTTCCTTGTTAAATCTAATGGATTTTTCTCAGTCCTCATCTTTCTTGTCCTCTGTGCAGCCTTTGATACTTCCCATTTCCTACCTCATCTGATAGCCTCTCTCTGGGTTTTCATAGAATTCTTCTTTTCTGGTTCTTCTCCTACTTGCCTGACTACTATTTCTCAGCTTCCTTTGTTGCATCTGCATCCAACTGTGGGTAGCCAAGGGAACTAAAACAACTCCATTAGAAGTTCTTCTATCTTGCCCCGACTCTGTTTGTATTATAGTGCTTGCCTGTGATCTTCCTTGCTCCTGAAACAAGAACATTCCTGTCTATTAGGATACTGCATGTCCTATTCTTACCCTATTAGACCCCAGCAACAGGACCTGTCCAATCATGAGGTACTCTTTACCCAATTCACCTTCTATCTAAATTGAAACTTACGTAAGTTTTGTCTTTATGTTCTTTCAAGGAGTCTCTGCCAGTGCAAGTGGGGCTCCCCTGCTGGATAATTCAATGAACATTCCTTGGTTAATAAATTTTTGGTTTCGGTTTGGTTTTGATTCTGGTATGGTTCATATCCACTAACTGTGGATGTCTCTGTGCCTTCTTCTCTTCTCTTCTCTTCTCCCTCTATTCTATCTCAATTGGTGATCTCACCAGCTTCCATGGTTCAGTTATCACTTATACATAGATGATTCCCATAGTTATATATCCAGTTCCCCTTTACCAACTGCCTTCTGGATACCCTCCAACTAGATTCCTATAGGCATCACAAACTCAACATTCAAAAGCATATTTTATTCTCTCTCAGATCCTAAGCCCTTCCATCTTCTGTCAAGGACACTCCATTCTCCCAGTCACCAAATCCACAACCTCGGTTGTCATCTTTAGCTTTTCACTCTCAGTTATCCACTAAAGTCAATCTGTTGTCAAGACCTGTTTTCACATCTCTTGTTCATTTTTTTCTATCCTTGTTTCCCATCATCCCCTTCTCTCCACTCACATAATTGCCTCTCTGGTGCAAGTCTTCATTAGCTCACACCCAGATTATTGCAATAGCCTGATTGTTTGTCTTTCTACCTAAAGTCCTCCCTCCAGTATACTTTATGTTGAGCTGCCAAAATAACTTTCCTAAGGAACAAGCTTGATCAGGTTACCATCCTACTCAACAAACTCCACTTGCTCCCTGTTAGCTCTGAGGTCAAAACCAAAATGATTCATTTGACATTTGAAGTCCTTCCTACCTTTCCAGTCTTCTTGTACTTTACTCCCCTCTGAGTACTCTATGATCCAGCTACCCTAGCTGTTCTTCACACAAGACACTTCATTTCCCAATTATGGACATTTTCACTCTGTCCCCCATAACTGGAATGCTCTCCTTCCTCATCTCTACCTCTTGATTTCCATGGCCTTTTTCAAGACTCAACGAATATCTTCTGCAAGAGACCTTTCCTTCCCTCCCAACTTCCCAAAGTTAGTGCCTTCCCTTTGATATTATCCTCCATGCATACTGTATATGTATTATGTATCTTCTAATTGCTTTTAATCTCATCGTTCCCATTGAGATATGAGAACCTCAAGAAGACAGGGATTTGTACCATTTTTTGTTTCCCTGGGGCTTAACAGAGTGCCTAGCACATAGTAAGCAGTTAAATGCTTGCTAACAAACTGGCAAATAAATAAGGATTTTTCTAGGATTTGACAGTTATTATTTCCAGATAATTTTTCAAGAACCATGCTGGCATTGCTAAAACACTGAATGACATCACTTATGTATACATTATTGAAGATAGTGATAATAAACACAGGGGCAAGAAATGCCAAATTACTCCTTTAAGCTCACAAAGCTGAGATGGATGGGTGAATGAGTATGAATGAGTTCTCAAAGAATTGGTCAACTGCCTAACAGGTGTGTTAGTATTGACCTATGCCAAACATTATCAATTATAATTATAATTATCATTATAGTAGATAATAAATGCCTCTTCCCTTTTTTTTATCCCTTCATTTCTCTTAACTATATAGATTGAAACAAACCATTTATTCTGCACATGGATGACAGCATGCAGAATGTAAGAATTTAAGAGGTAAAGGTATGATGGTTACAGGAAAACAACTGACTTCACCAGTCTATTCTCTTACTGCATTCACCAAAAGATTGACTCATGGCAAGACATATTACTCATATTCAGAAGCTGAAATTCTGTCACTGAAAAATTCAAAGACAGTAATGTGCTAACCTGTTTTGACCAAGTTGAATGCTGCATACCAGAGATAAATAACTCATAGCACCAACAAGCTATGAATTTCATTTTGCCAGAGAAGGACAGTCTAATGAGGAGATGGACCTCATTCAGTCTGAATGATACTGAAGTTTTGGTAATATCAAAGAAAAGTGTAAAGGCTATATGCAATACCCAGGGAGTTAAGACATGGGCAAGTACAAGAATGACTGAGAATTTGAGATGATCACTTTCCCTCAGCTGCAGACCACTAGTATCTTGGAGGAAGAGAAGGTAAAATATGCTTATGCTATTATGTATCAGGCAGCAGGCTAAGTGGTTTTTAAATATTACCTCATTTTATCCTCACAACAACCCTGGGATGTAGGTGCTATTATTATTCCCATTTTATGGATAAGAAAACTGAAACCAAGTGAGCTTAAGTGCCATGCCCAGGATCACGTAACTAGGAAATATCTGAGGCCAAATTTGAACTGAGCTCTTCCTGATTCGAGACCCAGTGTTCTATCTGTTGTGCCACCATCTCCCAGTAGGAGAAGGGAATTTGGGAGTCTGGAAAGCCTGAATGTAGTGATTGGACACACCCCTTATGCCACCTCTGCTACTCTTTCTCTTTCTAGGTATATAAAATGAAATCTCTCCCAATTATTCTTTCCAATAAGTCTCAATGCCAAGCTCATTGCTGTTCATTTGTTTCAGTCATGTCTGACTCTTTGTGACCCCATTTGGCATTTTCTAGACAAAGATAAAAGAGTTTTCTATTTCCTTTTCCAGTTCATTTTTCAGATGAGGCAAATTGAGGCAAACTGGTCATCCTAATTCCAGATTTGATACTCTTTCCACAGCATCACCTAGCTGCCAAGTCCAAGATAGCACTAAACTAATGAATTCTGGGACAATCCATTCAACCATTTCTGTGTTTGATTATTTCTCTGACTATGCTCCCTGGGCAGCACTTCAGAACTGAAGTAAAATATATAAAATAAGGAGGTTAGATTATATGACCTTCAAAGTCTCTTCCAAGTTTACGTATAGAATATTATAATGTATGGTCTAAAGTAGGACACTACCACCAATATTAATCTCATTAGAAAGCAGGCAGTGGGGGAGGAGCCAAGATGGCGGAGTAGAAAGATACACATATGCTAGCTCCAAAAGCACAGCCCATAAAATACCTGTAAAGAAGAACTCCCAACAAATTCGGGAGCAGTGGAAGCCACACAACACCGGAGGGGGAAGATTTCTGTTACAGAGAGACCTGAAAAACTGACCTGAAAGGTCCGTTGCACCCCAGACCCAGAGCAGAGCCCAGCCCTGCCTTGGCTGTGCAGTACCTGAGAGGAGCAGATCCGAGCAGGCTTCAGGGACAGAATCTACAGCGGCTGCTCAGGTCCCTCCACCCACAGGCACCAAAGGTCAGTGAGAGGGTCTTTTTGGCTCACCTAGAGGGGAGCGGGGTGTCTCCATAACTCAGGCCCCCTCAGGAGGCAGCAGTGGAGGTAGCAGAGGACAGGGGCTCCCAAAGCAGGCAGGAGCTCAGATCCATTGTTAAAGGTCTCCTTGTAAACCCCCTGAGGGAACTAAGCCCCGGGTCACAGCCCTGACCCCACCAGAGCACCTGAACTTAATCTCACACTGAATAGCAGCCCCACCCCCACCCAAAGCCCTGAGGCTGGGAAGCAGCATTTGAATCTCAGACCCCAAGTGCTGGCTGGGCAGATCTGGAGGCAAGGTGGGTGTAGAGAGGACACTCAGAAGTCAAGCAACTGGCTGGGAAAATTCCCAGAAAAGGGGGAAAAAAATAAGACCATAGAAGGTTACTTTCTTGGTGAACAGATATCTCCTCTCTTCCTTTCAGATGAGGAAGAACAATACTTACCATCAGGGAAAGACATAGAAATCAAGGCTTCTGTATCCCAAACATCCAAAATAAATATTCAATGGGCTCAGGCCATGGAAGAGCTCAAAAAGGATTTTGAAAATCAAGTTAGAGAGGTGGAGGAAAAACTGGGAAGAGAAATGAGAGAGATGAATGCTGAAGAAAATAACACCTTGAAAAATAGGCTAACTCAACTGGCAAAAGAGGTTCAAAAAGCCAATGAGGAGAAGAATGCTTTCAAAAGCAGAATTAGCCAAATGGAAAAGGAGGTTCAAAAGCTCACTGAAGAAAATAGTTCTTTCAAAATTAGAATGGAACAGATGGAGGCTAATGACTTTATGAGAAACCAAGAAATCACAAAACAAAACCAAAAGAATGAAAAAATGGAAGATAATGTGAAATATCTCATTGGAAAAACAACTGACCTATAAAATAGATCCAGGAGAGACAATTTAAAAATTATGGGACCACCTGAAAGCCATGATCAAAAAAAGAACCTAGACATCATCTTTCATGAAATTATCAAGGAAAACTGCCCTGAGATTCTAAAACCAGAAGGCAAAATAATCATTCAAGGAAATGCACCAATCACCGCCTGAAAGAGATCCAAAAAGAGAAACTTGTAGGAACATTGTGGCTAAATTCCAGAGTTCACTAGTCAAGGAGAAAATATTGCAAGCAGCTAGAAAGAAATAATTCAAGTATTGTGGAAATACAATCAGGATAACACAAGATCTAGCAGCTTCTACATTAAGGGATTGAAGGGTGTGGAATAGGATATTCCAGAAGTCAAAGGAACTAGGACTAAAACCAAGAATCACCTACCCAGCAAAACTGAGTGTAATACTTTAGGGGAAAAATTGGTCTTTCAATGAAATAGAGGACTTTCAAGCATTCTTGATGAAAAGACCAGAGCTGAAAAGAAAATTTGACTTTCAAACACAAGAATGAAGAAAAGCATGAAAAGGTAAACAGCAAAGAGAAGTCATAAGGGACTTGCTAAAGTTGAACTGTTTACATTGCTACATGGAAAGACAATATTTGTAACTCTTGAAACTTTTCAGTATCTAGGTAGTGGGTGGGATTACACACACACACACACACACACAAGAGCACAGAGTGAATTGAATAGGATGGAATCATATCTTTAAAAAAAATGAAATTAAGGGATGAGAGAGAAATATATTGGGAGGAGAAAGGGAAAAATGGAATGGGGCAAATTATCTCTCATAAAAGAGGCAAGCAAAAGACTTTTTAGTGGAGGGAAAAAGAGGGGAGGGGAGAGAAAAACATGAAGTTTACTCTCATCACATTCCACTAAAGGAAGGAATAAAATGCACACTCATTTTGGTATGAAAACCTATTTTACAATACAGGAAAGTGGGGGAAAAGGGGATAAGCAGGATGGGGGGGATGATGGAAGGGAGGGCATGGGGAGGAGGGAGTAATTTGAAGTCAACACTCTTGGGGAGGGACAGGATCAAAAAAGAGAATAGAAGCAATGGGGGGCAGGATAGGATGGAGGGAAATATAGTTAGTCTTACACAACACGACTATTATGGAAGTCATTTGCAAAACTACACAGATATGGCCTATACTGAATTGCTTGCCCTCCCAAAGGGAATGGGTGGGGAAGGAGGGATGAAGAGAAGTTGGAACTCAAAGTTTTATGAACAGCTGTTGAATTCTGTTCTTGCTACTAGGAAATAAGAAATACAGGTAATGGGGTATAGAAAGTTATCTGGCCCTACAGTACAAAAGAGAAGATGGGGACAAGGGAAGGAAGGGATGATAGAAGAGAGGGCAGATTGATGATAGGGGCAATTAGAATGCTGGGTGTTTTGGGTTGGGGGGAGAGGACAAATGGGGAGAAAATTTGGAACCCAAAATTTTGTGGAAATGAATGTTAAAAGTTAAATAAATTTTTAAAAAAATAAAAATTAAAAATTAAAAAATTTTTAAAAAGCAGGCAGTGCAGTACAATGGGTTGAACTCTGTATCTGGAGGCAGATAACCTGGTTTCAAACACAGGTTATACAGTTTCTGACCTTGGATCAATCCCTTCCCTTCTCTGGTTCTCAGTTTCCTTTTTAATAAAATGGGAATGAGGAACTACATCTTTATGATCCCTTTTGGCACTAAATCCTACAAAATCACTTAATGAGTTACCATTCTGCAAATAAGTCCTGCTCTTGTAGTTTCCAAGTTATAGGTACAAAGAGTTAGTCTGAGATCTTTTCAGCCTTCAACTCCCCAAAGCATTTTTTGACAGAACCTACCTGGCTCTTGCTCTGTCTCAATGGTCCAGAAACAGCTTTTTTCCTCTCTCGGTCACTTTCTTCTTTCTTTATAAGCTCCTTCTAAGCCCTAAAACAGTGGGGTGTTCAGCAGGGATAGAGGCAAGATGGAGGATCATCACAGATGAACTTTTAGCTGAGGACAGTTCCCAGGTTAAGTTGGAAATAATCCCTTGCTGTCAGGAATCAGTATAAACTTATTTGCCTGGGGTGGGGACACAAGTTGCTTGGGAAATGGACAACCTTGCCCAGAGGGGGCCTGATGAACATGAGCTAAGGTGGCAATGACTGGCAATAAGCTGGCACACTCACCAGTCATCCAAGTAGAAAGTCAGAAGGTAGATGACTTGTATAGGAAAATCTGTTCTGTGTCTGTCACCTCTCTCCCAAAGAATAGAGTTGAGAGTGTATACCAATGTTGGCTTTTTGGTTTACAAAGCATTTTACACACATTCACTCATTTGACCCTCACAAAAAAACAGATAATATAAACAGTTTATGCTAATGGACAAATTAAGGAATATGTCAAAGGTCACATAGCTTGTAGTCACTCCTAGGATCATAGATTTAGCACAGGAAGGGACATCAGAAGCCATCTAGTCAAACCCACTTATTTTACAGACAAGGAAACTGAGGCCCAGGAGGGTTAAGGGATTTACCCAAAGTCATACATAAAATAAGCATCAGAGGTGAGATTTGAATGCAGGTCTTTGGACTCCACAGTTAGTGCTTTGTCTACTCTATCATCCTCTGTAGACTCTGGAGGTGTTAAACACCAAATTCCCTTTAGTTTAAAAAAAATGTAAAAGGTAAAGCATGATAAGAACAGCTCTCAAAGTGAGAAATATCGCATTCTAGTCTCAGGGGACAGAAGAAAGGTTTTTTTATCCATACCAAGTTGATCAGTCCTATACTAATTAAGACCTAATTTTATTTTAATTGGGTCATTCTTTGTTAAATGTCTCTCTGGAAATAGGAGTAGGAGTTTGGGTTTCCTGTGGGTGCTTTGCAGTAGAGATGAGTCACGTTTACGGGTCCTTGGTGTTAAATGGAGGCTTTCACTTTCTGCCTCCCTCAGCTGACTTCTGCTAAAAAAACAATAGCTACATTTGACCACATGGGCTCACAAAGAGTCAGACTTGACTAAAACAATGCAACAACAATAACTAACCAAACTAAAGGTCTTAACCATATCTGTGCCATAGGCAAGATGCCCAGATGAAGGACCGACATCAGTTGTGTAAGTTTCCAGCTTGGGTCTCAAAGCTCATGAATTAGAAAGAGTCCCTGGACTTTTTACTTCTATGCTTTGATGGATCTGACATCTCAATGATGGGCGCACTCTGTCCAATTTCTCCTAATGTTCCAGAAGTGATGCCATCAATATGTCATGGGTTTTCCTCTAAATCTCTCAGCATTTCATGGCAAGCTGATGGAGGGTAATAAAACCAGAAAGATTTGAGTTCCAGTCTGGCCCCTGGCTATATATGTATACATGTGTATGAATATATATGTATATATGTGGATGTGTATGCATATACATACATACAAACATGTATACATACAAACACACATATATACATACACACATATATATTCAAATATACATACTGTCAATAAATAGCAGAAAGATGATAATCGAACCTGTGGGAGTTGGTGAAATCATTAAGTGATATTGTATATATAAAAAACATTTTTAGAAGCCCTCTTTAGTATAGTCCAGATCTGAAAATAAAGTGGTGCTCATCATTTGAGGAATGCCTGAAGGTGCAATATATGAATACAGAGAATAGTTGAATGTTGTTTGTAGCCATATGTATGTGCATATATACAAATACGTGTGTATATACACACCCATATAGACCTCATCTCACTTCTATTTCCATTCCCACATCACTAACAGTCTATTGGACATTTTGAATTGGATAGAGTTAGAGAGCTCACCCATGTGCATCTCAAACACATATGCCCAAAATAGATTTCCTTACCTTTCCCTCCAAACCCACTTTTCTTCTAAACTTCCTATTACTGTCCAGGGCACTGCTCCCACTCCTTCTCCCCTCCCCCACCACCCAAGTTTGCAACCACAGTCTTATCCTCAGCTCTTCATTCTCACTACCACTCGCACGTATATCACATACAATATATTACATATTATAATATAATGATATTATAAAAATAATATAAAATAATATAGTCTCACAGTGTAAGGTCCTTTCTCTACTCTTCTCCAATTCTTTCATTTTACAGGTAAAAAAAAGAGAAAACAAAACTGAGGTCCAGAAAGGGGTCTTGATTTGCCTAAGGTTATACAATGAGTTTACCACAGATAGGATTAGAAACCAGGTCTCCTGATCTCTGTTATGTTATGCCAGCTGATTTCATAAACCACCCAATCAAATTCAGTATCATTGCTCTGGTCACACCTCATATGCGTTTGGATTCCTAGTGACTAAAATATCCCACTACTGTAATTGTGATGATGAAATTGAGATGGTGATGAAGGTTATGACTAGAAGAATTACCAGAAAATTCTCCTGTTTTTCTTGTCAACCAGTTCTGATGAGATCACAGGGGAAATCCTTTCCTCTCATGGCCTTATGGTCTGAGCCCCATTCCCTGGGACCTTTTTTTGTTCACTTTTTCTTGTCCTTAGGAATTTTTCTTGTCCTCTGCTTCCCTCTGTGCTTAATGAGCTATCCTTCACCCAAGAGGTTGCATATATGTAACCCTCTCTTGGAATTATGATACGAAATAATGTTAAGCACATGTGAAATATGGGAAAAAATAGAATTATGTATATCCCAATTCTGTTTATTCTCTAAGACAAAATTTCCCTTGGATACTATGATGGTGCTCTTAATCAAAAAGACATTTTAATTGTTTACTAAATGATGGAACCCCACAATCTCAGGGTTGGGAAGTAACTCAGAAGCCATCCAGTGCCACCCAGCCCTGAACAAACTGAAGACCTCAAGAGAGGGATAATGAACTATTTTTCAAAATAGACCGCTATACTTTTGGATGGCTTTAACCACGAAGGTTTTCCTTTCATTCAGCTAAAATCCTGTCTCCTTATCTTTCACCTATGGCTCCAAGTTATACCTATTGGATCCAGAAAAAAAAGTCTAATTCTCCATCTTTCACATGACAGGATCCCAAATACTTGAAAACAGCTATAATGACCTCTCCCTTCTATTCTCTGGGCCAAACGTTAGAAGCTAGTAGTTGGTTGTGCAGTGGATGGAGTATTGGGTTCAGATTCAGGAAGATCTGAGTTCAAATTTAGCCTCAGACACTTAAAAGCTGTGTGACCCTAGACAAGTCCCTTAATTTCTGTCTACCTCTGTTTCCTCAACTGTAAAATGAGAATAATGATAGCACTTCCTTTGCAGGGTTGTTTTGAGGATCAAATGACATATTTATAAAGTGTTTAACATAATGCCTGGCACATAGCAGGCATGATATAAATGATTACTTGTCCACTTTCCCTCCCTATACAAACCAAATTCTTTCAGTTAGTCTGCATTGAACAATATCTTGAGGCTATTCGCTAGTCTGGTTCCTTGTTTTGGACGATTTCAATTTGATTAATAATTAAATAAACACGTATTAAGTAACTATGACCAAGATACTCTGCTAGACACTGGAAATACAATAAATGGAGCTCCCACTTTCAAAGAGTTTACATTTTATCATGCTTATCAATATCTTTTCTAAAATATTCTTCAAGGGCCCTATCCTCTTTCAGATTACCCTTTCAGACCTGGGTAGGAACCAGAAGATAGGATTTCTAGCATCTGTTCCAGGAGCCCCCTGGTTTCTCTGTCTTGTTCTGTGCATACTCTGGGGCAGCAAGGTCCAGTGTCTCTATGTATAAAAGTAAAACCCCTGCTTTCTCAGTCAGAGGGTCAGACTTTCGCAACACTTCTATTAGTAAACAACTATTAGCAAACTTTCTAATGTATGGTTTTAATTTCTTAGCTCATGAAAAACTTCTGGACTTTAAGAGACCTATCATTTTGTGGAAATAATAAGGGATACAACTAATGCTAAAATTGTGAACCTTGAGGCAGGGCTGACTGTAAGTCTTAGGAAAATAATAATAGTATGTTATCTCATTTGATCCTCATGACAACTGTGAGTAGGTGCTATTATAATATCCATTGTACAGATAGGAATACTGAGGCTAGGAAGGGTTATGTGACTTGCCTAGGGTTACATAGCTATGTATCTGGAAGGGTTAAGGTATATAAATGGTTTGCTATTAGCTTGTCAAAAGAGGAATCTGGTGTAAGAGCCAGGCCCCTGGCACACACAGAAGTGACAAGGTAGAGGGGTGATCGTGGACCCCAAGATACCGACAGTCTGGGTAGTGCTCAAATGAATTCGACTCAAGTCTTCTTAAAGCCAAAGAAAACAAAGTTTATTAAAGATTCGCCAAGTTGGGTTGCCTCTTAAGGAGCCTAAGCATTTGCGATGCTTGTGTTCACAAGTGGGCCAGATAGAATCCCAGCTACACAGAGTCTGAGCTGGATTGAATCTGAGTGCCTTCATGGAGGCAAGATGGAACTTAAATACAGAAAAGAGTATAGGAGAGATCTGGGGGGTGGTCTGGTAGTCCAGGGTGATGGGAGGAGGGGTTTAGGAAGGGTCTTGAGGAGAAGAAGGAGGTTCAAAGGCTGGAAACAGCTGGAGGCAATCGGGAGATATCAGACAATGGAGGGCTTGGGTGGGAAGCAGGTGGGGCAATCCAGAGATCTTGATAGGGGCGGTATGGGAATGGATACAGATCTTGATGGGAGTGGTCAGCAGCCTGAGGAATGGGGTTTTGTTGGGATCCAGGTGGGGGTTGCAACAGAGACCAGAGTAGAATGATAATGAAAAGCCCATGGGCTTCCTGAGACTGCTGGAACAAATGGGAAGATTAGATTTGAGTAAGAAAGGCCAGATTAAGTGGGAAGATTCAAGGGGAGCTCAAGGAGGCTCCCGGAGTCTGAACCCCATCAGAAGGGCCTGCTGTACAGCTTCTTAGATCTGCTTTTCTAAAAGGAAAGCAACTTTTGAGGGGTCAACAACCTACTTTAATCAAGCACATATGTCATTCATTTGGTTCAGGGGAAAAAGTCAGCACCCTGAACTTCAGAGAAAATACAAACAGAGAAAAAAGACCAATAGACAGGGCTTGACCATAGACAATCCATATGTTTTTACCAGAGAGAGAATCAGCAACATCTGTGTTTTCAAAGTGGCTGCCCGGAGTCCCACCCAGCATGCCAAGCTTCTTCCAAAAAATAAGACCCAAAGTAAAACCTCGCCTCAGAATATATATCACTTTTCAGGCATGACCCTCATGACCCAGTGACTCATTAGAAGCTAACAAAGAGACCTATTAATGGATGGGGAAGATCTTTAACTCTTCTGCCACCACCCACCCATTAACCTTATATTAACATTACATCAGGATGGGGTAGCTAGTTTTTAGGAGGGTTTTTTTTTTCTTGGCCCCTTTTGACATATAGATAAATTTTGTAAAGTTGAAGAATAAGTCTACATCTGACCTACCTAATAATCCTACAAAATAATAATCCTGTCTGAGTTAGCCAAAAGACTTCTTGCCCTGAGGTTGGTTTCTACTAGGAAGTTTAGTTATGGAACTGTAACTCCACAGATTAAGAATTTAGCTTCAAGCGAAAAACCTATCCTGGTTTTCCCTGAAACCCTTTCATCTTGGTGACTGATCAGCTTTTCCTTAGAGCCTAAGAGATTATTTTAACAAAGGCCCATTGATCCAACCCATCACGGAATGTACACCATGGAGAATAAGGAGAAGATAAAGAGGGCAACTCTGAGTGAATTCCCAGTCCTACTTACGTTACGAACCAGCTAAATGGCTAAGTCAATAGCAACCTAAATAAAACTGAAAATAACCTCTTGTGAACATTTCCTTTTAAAAGGCTCATTAGTTACAGGATGGCCTGAGATGAAAGTAATAGTGGGGGCAAACAGGTAGTATCTGAGAGAGAGAGAATGATGTAATGGAGACTGAGAATCTGGAAACAAAGGATATGATTTCTCACCCTGGGTTGGCATCTCACTATCTTTGTGACCTTGAAGAAGTCAAGGACTTCAATGGACTTCCATTTCCTCATCTGTAAAATGTGAGGGTTAAACTGGATGACCTCTTAAGGACTCTTGGCTCTAGATTCTGTGATTTCTGTGTATCTTTAGCCAGTCCCCTCTGCCCATATGTCCTGCATTATATAGGCTCACGCATGTCCACGGACTATATCTCAACAGAGTTACTATTCTAGAAACACTGAGATGAAGCACATAAAGCACTTTATAATCTTATCTAAGCGAGTTGTGGTGGTGGTGGGGGGTGTTGTCATCATCATCATCACCATCACCATCGTCATTAAAGTCTTTGTCTTGGGTCAACATTGTCTTGATCATCTTAATTATTGTTGTGTCAGAACATAGCAGATAAAAGACCAGGTGCAGAGTTAGGAAGACTTGACCTCTCATGTATAATAGTTGTGTGACTCAGGAAAAGTCACTTATCCTCTCAAGACTCCAGATAGCTCTATAAGACTATAAATGAAAGAATAGGCCCCATCTGCCCCATAGTCCTCTCATCCAGAGTTCCCTATACCAGTTAAATCAGGACCAAAAAAAAATTACAGGAATCTGTGTACTTAAATATTAAGTATAAGAGAGAAACAGAGCTGCAAGCTGTCTAGAAGCCTGGACTAGGATCCAAGGAAACCTAGCTTCAAGACTTCCTTTGAACTAGATTGGCTCTGTGACCTTGGATAACTGACTTAACTTCTCAGTATTCTAGGAAACCCTCTAAGATGCTAAATTGCAGATAAGGTGCCCAGCTACGCTGATGGAGGAAATGTCCTTACGTGTGAGTGGGATAGACTTGGTGAAGACTCCTCAGATTGTGGTTTTCTCCCAAGGGTGAGGTGGGGCCTGGAGGCTCGGGGCTGCAGTGTTTTTGGAATAGAATAGTTCCATATAAGGTATAAAACTGTGTGGTGTACTGGGGTCTCAATGATTGGACAAAACTTGCGTAATTCCTCGATGTCTTCATTTCAAAGGGATTGGTTAGATCTCGTGTCTAGAATGTAAGACCATATCCTCAGCTAATGAGGATAATGGTCAGTGGGGGGGAGGAGGGACTTGCGTTAGGGTTTATAAATCACTGTCCTGATTTTTATCTTCGGCTTTCCTACTCCAGGTGAACTGCTGTGGGATTGTCCAGATTCTCGAGAATCGAATAAAACTCTTTTCTGTCATCACTTTGAGAGGCCTCTGAGTAATTGATTTATGTAGGGACCTGAGCCATCCCACACAGTTTGGGGGCTCGTCCGGGATCTGTGACCTTTATGAGAGACGGCTGACAGCTCAGTCCAAGGACTTGGGCGCCCGTGGGGAGATTTCCCCATTGTCCTTGAAAGGAGCTGCCGGGCCTCCCTCTCTGCAAGGTAACGACCTGAAGCAGAGGAACTCAGTGAAGACAGAAAAGAATAGAGATAAGGACTCCAAAGACTCCGAAGCTGTGAAGTGTGTAAAAATGCCAACCGGTTGGTGTTGAAGTTTGCAGTCAGGCAACTTGTACGCGTATACAACCCAGCGGTAAGCGCGGGGGGGGGGGGGGTCTGGGGGTCAATTCGTTGAGTCTTAGATAGACTCGGGGAGAAGGTGACGACTCCCAACCAAATTAGTGGACTGCGGGACCCCAGGGTGAAGGGCCCCCCCAAAAACGTTTGCTGGGTGACTGTTGGTGACGGGCGACCCTCACCTGAGAGCTGGCAAGAGAAGCTAGCAAGGGAGCTAGCATAATTCGTTGAGTCTCAGACTCGGAGGTGTTGGCGACAACCCTCGACCAAAGGAGCCAGCAGGAGAAGCTAGCAAGGGAGCTAGCATAATTCGTTGAGTCTCAGACTCGGAGGTGTTGGCGACAACCCTCGACCAAAATGGGACAAAAGCAGTCCAGGAATAGAGCTTCGGAGTGGAGTCAGGAAGAAATACCGGTAAATAGTCCCTTGGGAAACCGATTACAAAATTGGCATGAATTACCAAAATTATAGAGAAAAGAATGTAGAAGAAGATGATTAAGTACTGTTGTTTCATATGGGGTGAAAAGACATTGGAGGAGGAGGAGGCACAATCTGGCCCAAATATGGTTCCTCCGAGGACTGGGTGTGACAAAAATTTAAACCTATATGTCCTATTCTATTCTGTTAAATGTTTTGTCTGTATATGTTGTGTTGGTATTTCTGTGTGAATGAAAGTCTGTGTGTCTCTGTTTTTAACTGATAAGGTTGTAAATTTAGCCAGCCAGCCAGCAGGAGCAGAAAGGCTGAGCTGAACTGTCCTTGAAATTCCTGTTACTCCCTTTCTTCAACCCCTCCAGACTAGTTTCAGAGGGGTGGAGGGACAAGGAGGGAGAGAAAAAAAAAAAAAATTCTTTTTCCCTCAGACCTAAGAGGCATGCTAGCAACCAATTAACCATTTCCTGCCTCACCCAAAAGAAGAAATTTTAGTGTAATGGGAAATAACAGAAAGTTAAGTGAATTCATTCTGGTCTATTTGGAATTGTGAATAGGTGAAATGTGTCATTCTTAATTTAATGCTTCAGATAGGTTAGAATTTATTAAAGTTTGGTGGAAGTAAGCAGAAGATTAGAAAGTAAAAAAAAAAAATCTCAAGTAAGCAACTTAGAGCTGAGAGTTTTGGATTTAGGTTTAATTAGGTCAATATATTTGATGCCAGACAATGTATTTAAAGTAAAAAGATAATAAGTTTAGGTTTTTCTTTTTCTTTGCAGGGTGGGAGGGCCAGAAAGGGGTGGCCTTGGGAATCCTGGCACAAATAAGAGGAGGGCAGAGACACCCAGCAGCATTTCTGCCAAAAATGTTAGCTCCATTAACAAAAGGATAGGTATTTGTTAGATGCAACATTAATCTAATAGATTGGGGTTTTAAAAAGATGTAATAGAAATTTGATAATTTGAAACTTAAAAAGAGCTGAATAGGTTAATGGCTTCTTTTAAGTTTTAAGTAAACTTAAATAAGTTTAAATTTTTAGGTAATCCATCTAAATATTGTATTAGAATTTGCATTGTTAAGCTAGTTTGTGAATTGGTTAAAAAGAATTGTTATGAATTGTTTTTTTGTAAGAGTTTTCTTGTTGTAGCATTCTTATTAAGAAAATGAGAATGCTTTAAAAATGTACGGGTATATATATATATATAGGTGTGATTTTCAAGCCTATTTCATCTGAGCATGTATTATGTTAAAAGTTGATTTCTGTTGTTGAAAAGGAAATTTTAGCTAAAATTGTTTTTGCCATGAATCAAGCATTTACTCTAAAGTTATTTTTGTAAAAGAAAGTTTATGGGCAAATATGAAAAGGCTGTGGGTTTAGGTCTTGTGATTTCTGTCAATTAGTTTCAAGGGGATTGTGATAAATTGTAAACTGTTCATAAGAGAAGACATATTTGCTGTATTAAGAAATACTTTGTAAAATCTTTCGTATGGGTTTTTGAAAGGCCTATCCAATTCGTATTTGTAAGTTACAAAAGTGGGAAGAATTTAGTTTCTCTAATAGGATATGAAAATGCAGTTGATGTCATCTGAAATTTATTGTTCGGGTTCATAGCTAAAACAATTTGTTACCACTTACAAAATTATGTTTGCCATTTGTAATTCTAATGCTAAAACCTAAAGCTGGTACACTGTGTGAATATGTGGGGGAAAGAAGCAGTCCTCAGGCTAGTAACAAGTACAGCCCCAGCAGCTGAGGAGATTGTATATAGAACTTGCTTTGGTGAGAATTTGAAAATGTATAAGAAATGATCTTCAGTGATTGGCTCTTTAGGGCAAATTTAGGATCTAAGAAGTAAATAAAATCCCTGGGGACATTCTTTCTAAATCTAATGAGAATAGATATTGTATCATTGTTACACAGAACAAAATTGGGATTCAAAGTTAGCTGTAATTGTATTTTATTTACAGGGGGATTCAAGGAAAGGAATCCCTTATAAAAAAAGGGGGGGGGGGCAGGTGGTCTGGGAGCTCCAGGAATGGTCTTGATGGGAGTGGCCAGTAAACTGGAGATTTGGACTGATAGAATTAAGAGTGGGAAGTAGAATAGACTTGGGTATAGTGATAAGAGTGGACCTTAGGAGAGCCGGTTCACGTGGAAAAACCAAGGAGTTTTCAAGGTGAAGTTTTCCAGGGCCTTTAGACAAATGGGACTAAAACTTTTTGGGGTAATGAACAAAGGTCCCAACTTGGAGTGAGATCTTTACAGGTTACAAAATGATGTAAAAGCAATTAGTATTAAAACAATTAACTGAATTAATTACTGAGACTAAATCAGAGGCATCTTCAGTTTGGGGAAAGAATTTCAGTCTAATTTTCTTAGAGGTAGGTAGCCTCTGGTAATATTTGGCATTGAAAGTTAAATGTTTTGATTTGAATTCATTACATGAACATAAAAATTCAAGTTAGTGTTTGAACTTATCACATGTGTAGCTCATTCTTTTAGATTGAGCAGGGTTAGAAAGGGATAAAGTAGTTTGGGAAACAGATATAAATCTATTAGAGCAATGACTTATGATTGTTATTCAATCAGGAACTAGAACATGTATAGAAAGGCATGTAGGCTACTTAGACCTGCTTCAAAGATGTTCCTTGGCCAATGTGAAATTAGTCATGTCTGAAACTGATTATTGGAGCTTGCTATTTTAAGATTTTTGTGGGACTATTAACTGACTGTTCTTCTGAGTCTAACTCCAGGTGTGGATAGCAAGAGAGGTGGTCTGAGCCACTGATCCATGATGCCAATAAGCCTGTGAGATGCTGGTATGAACTGCAAAAGGTGATCTCATGGGAAGGTCGGGAGAGCGACTGTTCAGTCTGGGCTGAGGTAGGATTTTCCTGACTCAATTTCCCCACTGACACCTGGCAGACTTGAAGCCTGGCTGAATGCCAGTTGACAACCTACTCCTGCCTGGAATTGACATGAAGTGAGGGAGATGTTGTTTCCCCTGCAATGTCCCTACTCTTAGTGGCAAATTCCTAAAATCAGAAGTTTTGTAAGTAATAATACCAGATCTGTTGAATAATAGATTGTTGGTAGGGGAACATCTGAGGTTAAGTCTAACATTGAGCTAACAGGTTTAGGACTTTAGAACAACAACAATAAGTTAGGGTCCTCTAATTCTTAGTAATGGTGTGGAGATGATTAGGTTAAGGGCTTGTGAGGCTAGCATGCATAGTTATTATTTTGTCCTAGTTGGTTAATGCTAAATGAAAAATGGTTGGTAGACTATATTGTAAATGCTTTAAAAGAAGCATCACATGATCAGAAGTTGGAATTGTTTTATGATGTGATATGCACTGTGTTAAGAATGATTATTTATTGTATTTATATAAGTACTGGAGCCTGGTGTTGACTCCTTAGTGAAATCTCATCTTCCTAATGAGGGAATGAATAATGACTTGCTGTGAAATGTAGAAGCTGCATTTTAATGTGAATTTCTTATTTTTCTTTAAAAAAAAAATGATAATTTGTCAAAGTTTCAATTTCGATTTTTGTAAGAATGATAGGATTGGTAATCTAAGATGGTATTAAGTTCAATTCTGTAGGAGAGTGGACATCTGGATTTCTACAAGAAGATAAAGAAAAGAAGATGCTGAGATGCTGTGCTGACAACTGTTTGAAGGAGCATCCAGATCAGAAAATTGAATAAGATGATATTTCTCCCCAGACTGCTGTATGAGATGGAACCTCTAAATGGACAGTTCATTAATTTAAATCTCTGTATCTGTACTTATGACAAGGGGACTGCCCCCCCTGTAATTTGCTAATGCGTCAGTCAACTTTGCTTTCTTCCCATATTCATATAAAAAGGAAGATAGATGAAGGGAAGGATTCATAAGGGAAAGAATGTGAAGAGGTATTTATTGATTGGATTTAGGTATGGAAAAAGGAAAAATAAGAGGAGGGGAGGAATATGGGTAAGTTGAACCTTGAACTATCTATTCCCCCATACCAATTCAGAAAATGTTTAGCATGATTGGGAAGCCAGTAGACAAAGTTATGGAAGGTTATTGCATTTAAAATTTTAAAGTTGTTTACTTTCATTTATAATTATTGCTATTAGTTAATAACTCTCAAGCTTCATGCTTGGAGACACACTTTGTCAGTATTAAAGCTCCATTTGAAGCGTGTGTGAGAACACACAGAATTTGGAAAAGGATGGCCAACTTGCATACAGGCTGTGGCAGCCACTGCCCTCCTAGTAGAAGAAAGTAGAAAAATCACTTTTGGAGGCTGTTTGATTGTGAGTGTACCTCATCAGGTGCGATCTATCTTAAATCAGAGAGCTGGGAGATGGCTGACAGATTCAAGAATTTTAAAGTATGAGGCCATATTATTAGAAAAGGATGATTTAATACTGTCCCAAGACCATAACCTTAATCCAGCTAGTTTTCTGTCAGCCTCACCCGAGGAGCCTGTAAATTTGGAACACTGCTGTTTGGATATAACTGATTATCAGACAAAAGTGCGGGAGGATTTACAAGAATCCCCTTTGTTTGAGGGAGTGAATTGGTTTATAGATGGGTCCTCCCGGGTGATAGAAGGAAAGAGACAGAATGGGTATGCCATAATAGATGGAGATAGAAGTTCTCTAGTACAAGCTAGTAGCTTACCTAAGACTTGGTCAGCACAAACTTGTGAACTGTATGCTTTGCATCAAGCTTTAAAATTAGAAGGGAAAGAAGGATCTATATATACAGACTCTAAGTATGTTTGGGGAGTAGCACATGTTTTTGGAAAAATTTGGGAAGAAAGAGGAATGGTAAATAGTAAGGGAAAGGAACTAGCTCATACCACCCTACTGACTAAAGTATTGAGTAGTTTACTGTTGCCCAAAGCAATTGCTATTGTGCATGTGAAAGGACATCAAATAGGGAATACCTTTGAGGCTAGAGGTAATCGCCTTGCTGATGAGGAAGCGAGGAAGGCTGGGGAAAAGGAACCTGGACAGACTGCAATGTTGGTATTAATTCCTACTTTGCCTCCCAATCTCCCCTCCCCATCCTATACTCAGGAAGAGAAGAAAAAGGCTCAAGACTTGGGAGCCAAGGAGACAGAAGGAGGGCGCTGGTTTCTCCCGGATGGCCGTGAGGTACTGACCAAGGCAGGGATGAGACGAGTCTTGCAATACCTACATCAAGGTAGTCATTGGGATGTCCAAAACCTGTGTGATGCTGTATTGACCAAGTTTGTGTCACCGGGCTTATACACACTGGCCAGACAATTGGTGGAGGGTTGTCTGATTTGTCGAAGGACGAATAAGACTGCTCAACGCCACCCCCCCCAAAGGGGGCAGGCCCCCGGGATACAGACCCTTCCAAAGCATTCAGGTGGACTTCACCGAACTACCATCAGTGGGCAGTCTCAAATACCTGCTAGTCATAGTAGATCACCTGACCTCATGGGTAGAAGCCTTTCCCTTATCACGAGCTACTGCCTCCTCAGTAAGATATTATTGGAACAGATAATTCCACGGTATGGCATGGTGGAGAGGATAGATTCGGACCAAGGCACTCACTTTACTGCCAGGTTTTGCAGTCATTAATAAAAGCACTGGAGATTACTTGGGAGTTTCACACTCCCTGGCATTCTCCTTCCTCAGGCAAAGTAGAAAGAATGAATCAGGGAAACAGGATCCAGGGGTTCCTCTATATGATGATCTAGCAAAAAGAAAGAGGAACATCGACACCTCCCTCACTCAGACTGGAAATGCAAATGGGTGGGGCGATACTTGGCCTCCTGAGAGGATAATCAGAGAGTATGGGCCTGCAACTTGGGCTCAAGATGGGAGCTGGGGTTATAGAACCCCTATATATCTATTAAACAGACTAATCAGACTTCAAGCAGTAGTTGAAATTATAACCAATCAAACAGCAAAGGCTTTGGACTTACTGGCTGATCAAGCCACACAAACTAGGGAAGCATTACTGCAACATAGATTAATCTTAGATTATTTACTTGCAGAAGAAGGAGGAATTTGTGGGAAGCTCAATTTATCTACATGTTGCTTAAAAATTGATGATAATGGAAGGATAGTGAAAGAGATCACCAAGAATATCAGGAAGGTTGCTCATGTTCCCATACAAACTTGGGGCTCCCCTTTCAATACATCCTGGTGGTCCTGGTTTGAGGGGAGCTGGTGGAAGAGGTTACTGTGGTTTGGCCTTATAGCAATTAGTGGTATTGTATTACTTCCTATTTGTCTACCTTGTTTGATTTCACTAATTACTAAAATAGTTAGAAATTCTTTACTAAAACTTGTTAGAGTAGAAGAAAGGACTGAAGGAGCCATTCGACTGATGATATTAAAAAAGGAAGGTTGGGTACCTGTGGAGACAAGAGACATGAATGATCCTGATTGGGATGAGGAGATTAATAGACAGTGTGAGATTATGTTACAGAACTTTGGTTAAAACATCCGTGAGAAGTCTTCAGGCTGATAAAATAAGAGGAGGGATTGAGTGGGATAGACTTGGTGAAGACTCCTCAGATTGTGGTTTTCTCCCAAGGGTGAGGTGGGGCCTGGAGGCTCGGGGCTGCAGTGTTTTTGGAATAGAATAGTTCCATATAAGGTATAAAACTGTGTGGTGTACTGGGGTCTCAATGATTGGACAAAACTTGCGTAATTCCTCGATGTCTTCATTTCAAAGGGATTGGTTAGATCTCGTGTCTAGAATGTAAGACCATATCCTCAGCTAATGAGGATAATGGTCAGTGGGGGGGAGGAGGGACTTGCGTTAGGGTTTATAAATCACTGTCCTGATTTTTATCTTCGGCTTTCCTACTCCAGGTGAACTGCTGTGGGATTGTCCAGATTCTCGAGAATCGAATAAAACTCTTTTCTGTCATCACTTTGAGAGGCCTCTGAGTAATTGATTTATGTAGGGACCTGAGCCATCCCACACACGTGGGAGTTCCCTGTACTCATATGAAATCACAAGGCTAGTCCCTATCCTTAAGTAGGTAAGCACTCTTCCTTTTTAAGTTCAACAGGGTCTTACATACCTTTTCACTTGGCTTACCCTAAGCCTTCAGAGGCAACTATACTAATATCAAATGAGATCATGGATGTAAAGTGCAAAACCTGAAACTTATATGAATCTTTGTAGAAAGGCAGCACAGAGTATAGAGCACCGGACCCGAAGTCAGAGAGACCTTACTTCAAATCTAGCCTTATACACTTACTAATTGTATGACGCTAGACAAATTACTTAACTTCTGTCTGCCACAGATTCTTTATCTGTAAAATGGAAATAATAACACTGGATTTTTGTGAGGATCAAATGAGATTGTTTGGCTTTGTTTCATAAGTGGGTAAATTGTTTCACTGTCTTTACATTTTATTAATTTTTTTAATCAACAAAAATCTACCTTCTTTTCCTACCCCTCTCCAATTTAAAATAAAAGAAAATTGAAGTCCCTGCTAAAAATATGTTTAGTCAAGCCAAACAAGTTTTCCATATTGGTCATGTCAAAATATACATAATACATGGAAATATACATGCATACATTTATACATATGTGTATCTCATCCAGCACAGTCTTCTGCCTTTCTATTAGGAGGTTAGTAGTAGATTTCACCATGAGTCCTATGGTATCATGAGTGGTCAAAGTTGCTAGATCTTTCAAAGTTCTTTGTCTTGATAATTTCATTTTCACTGTATGTATCGTTCTTCTGATTCTGTTCACTTCACTCTGCATCATTTCATACAAGTTTCCCCAGGTTTCTTAGAAACCATTTGTTTCATTGTCTCTTACAGCACAGTAGTAATCTGTCATATTTATGTACTACCTCTTGTTCCAGCCATCTCATAATCAATGGGCTTTACCTCGGATTTGAATCCATTGCCACCTCAAAAAGAGCTGTAAATATTTTTGCACATTCTTAGTTAGGGTTTGTTTTGCTTTAGTTAAAATGTTAATCACTACTTTAATCTGCTCTCCTAATTCTCCCATCTCCCTTCTCTCTATTTTCCTCCTATTTACTTGTTTAGTGAAATGTATTTCTGTACCCTGCTGTGTGTGTCTTCTTCCTTCTTACCAGTTCAGATGATAGTAAGGTTCGAGTGTTCACTTTTTATGTTTATCAAAATTTCTACACAGCTCTGGTTCCCCCCTTTTTTTTTTAAATCAGGAATGCTTGGACATACTCTATTTCATTAAAGTTCTATTTTCTCCATAGGATTATACTCAGTTTTGCTGGGTATGTTATTCTTAATTGTAAGACTATATCCTTTGCCTTCTAGAATATGGTATTCTAAACTCTGCACTCCTTTATTGTGGTGGCTAAATCAAGTCTGTCACACACACACACACACACACACATGAGTCATTTATATGAATAGGTGTATATACATATATATGTATATATACATATGTGAATATGTATGATGTAGAGGTAAGTATAGCATATGTCTATGTTTATTCATGCCACAAGTCTTTGTGAACATCTACTGTGTGTACTATGCTAGGTGTTAAGATGTTCACAAATACAAATACAATATGTGCATGTTTTAAAACAACGTGTATATCAATGAGTACAACTGATTTTGGATATGATATAGTTCAGAAAACTCTTCTGATCATAAGTACCATGGTCAGTGAATCAGTGGATGCTTAGCCAGCATCTGCCCCCATTTCTTGACTGATGGTTATCCTAGGTATCCCTGTGTACCTCCAGTCTGATCCTACAAGAAAGGAATATTTCCTGACAGTCTTGCTATAATAACAAATATGTTATTTTCTAATGGAACATTGTACTGGCACCATTTAAGCTGTCAATATTAGGCCATATCTTGGCTCCCCATAGGCAAACACACACCAAGAAAATCTTTGCTCCAAAACAGTCACACCACCACATAGTAACAGATGGGCTGTCCTAATCTGGGCTTTTATGAAACCCAGGGGCAAAACATACCCCTGCGAAATTTTTACTGGTATAAAGGAAGAACATAAGGTCCACAGGCTGGAATGGTTTCTTGTTGCTTTTTTTTCTTATTTCTTTTGAATATACCTGAGAAAATACTGTATTTGAAAGGAGTGTATAATAGATCATAAAAAACATGGGACTTCTAAGTTAAAAAGGAGCCTCAGAGACCACCTATTTCAAACTACACTTGAGCAGAAATTCACCATACAAGCTCTTTGACCAGAGGTCATTCATTTTCTTCTTGAAGATCTCCTGTGAAGAGGAATTCATCATTTTATTAGGTCATTCATTCCTTTGTGAGGCAACTAATTTTTTGGAAGATTTTTCTCCAGGTTGTACTGATTCATCTCCACAGGACTTTCTCCCTTATACTTTTGAAATCTCTTTACCTTGAAAGTTCACCAAAATCCTGGACTACTTGTCAAAATGGAAGTACCCTCTGCATCTTAGGTCTTGCTTTTGGATTGGCTAGTTCCTTCCAGAACCTCCAATTTAGCCAAGTAGATACAGCTCTATATCTGAAATCAGGAAGACCTGAGTTAAATTTTGGCTTCAAACACTTACTAGTCATCTGACCCATGGCAAATCATTTAACCTCTGTTTGCCTAAGTTTCCTCAATGGTAAAAAGGGTATAATAACAGCACCTGCCTCCCAAGATTGTTGTGAGGATCAAC